>NC_056726.1:365085022-365156767 GCF_019279795.1 Protopterus annectens | reverse complement strand
TCCCCTTCCTCTGTGTTTAGGGTGGTTGTGTAGGTGAGATTATTTTCTGGTACTTTCGTATATATTGTATATATTTTTGGTGCAGGTATGTTTGGAGTTTTTGGTTTTGGCCTTGTCTTTTTAGGGTCTTCTGACATCTGGGGCAAGAAAAGACTGAGGATATGACGTCGGTCATGCGATTAGTACTTGACGCATCGACGCCAGTCTAATGCGCGTGACATCAGCCGTATACTTTGGTATTCGGGCCGACTGGACAGCGGACTACCCAATAGTTAGGACTGCAGCAATGTGGATCCTCGAACATCTACATTTATGGTAGGTACAAAACTGTACTTTTCTCAGAGGGGCCAAAAACTTAAGACCACCCAGGAGAGCCCCTGCTCCAGCCTGGGACCTTAACTTTGAATTGGAAAAGCTTACTCTACCTCCTTTTGAGCCAGCTGCAAGTGCAGAGTTGAAATTCCTTTCTTGGAAGACCGCCTTCGTTTTAGCCATCACTTCAGCAAGAAGGGTGTCTGAATTACAGACCCTTATGGCAGTGGAGCCTTTCATCTTTCATGCGGACAGGGTGTTCCTCAGGACCAATCCCTCCTTCATGCCGAAGGTAGTATCCAGTATAGCTCTTAATCAGCCCATTTGCCAACCTTCTTTTCTAATCCACAAAACAGAGGGGGACAGATACTGCACTCATGTGCACAGACAACTTAGATTTTACTTGGACAGGACTAAACGTCAGGAAATCAAACAGCTGCTGTTGACATTTGCTGCAGGGGCAGAGGGGATGGCAATTTCAAAGCAAACCATTTCTAAATGGATAGGCCATTGCATTCATTTCTGCTATAAGCACCATGGAAAACCTATCCCACAAGGGGATAAGATAAAACCACATTAAACAAGGGCTGCATCTACCTCTACAGACTTTCTCAGAGGTGTCCCTACCAGGCACATCCTAGAAGCCGCTACCTGGAGTTCTGTATATACTTTCACCAAGCATTACCATTTGCCAATTTTCTGTAAATCCAGAGCTGGTTTTGCCACTGCAGTTTTGCAGGACCATATAGCTTGTCCTAATGCTATCTAAATTCCTCCTCCCATCCTTAGCTTTGGGAATCAAATGTGATGACTGCAACAGTGAAACATGAAGAACCATAGTATGGTTGTGTACACTTACCGTAAATGTAGATGTCTGAGTGTATTCACTGTTGCATTCCTGGTTACCCTCCCTCCAGCCCCCTGACTTCTTATGGCTATACCTCTATTCCTTTTTTCACTATGCTTAAAAGCTTTTTGGTGTATTTGTTTTTTTGTTGGAGGTATAAACTTGTGTATATATTTAATTGCTTCCTATTAAGGGGGGCACCTGACATCTGGGGCAAGAAAAACTGATGTAATGGTGTCAGCTGCATGCTTTATACCCCTGACTACCTGATGTCATAGAAGATGAGACAGCAACCGATGCAGGACCCAAGACTGTGATAATCAGGCCGACTGAGGGCTACTGCAAGCAGTTAATCCAAATGTGATGACTGCAACAGTGAATACACTCAAACATCTACATTTATGGTAAGTGTACACAACTGTACTTTCCTGGATCTCAATTCCTTTTTAAAAACCCTACTGCTAATCCAGAAATCATCTCTCAAGGCCCCAAGGGTGTTAAGGCTACTATTGCTAAAAACCCTGTGCCTTCTGATAAGGAGTCTAGGGCCTTGGACAGGTGGGGTAAAAAAGTCTATACTTCTGCAACTCGTGCCATTTGATCCTTGAATTGTCTTTTTCACATGCTTAAGTATCGGCAGCATACTTTGGAGGCTATTAAGGCTAAGCTTGGAGATGTTCCTTCCTGACTGAGAACAAAGATTTACAAGACGTACTGAATTCTGCCACTTTAAACATTCACTTCATTGTGGTTTTGACACCTTGTAGACTTCCTGCAGAGCAGCAGCCACTGCTTCTGTAATTAGAAGGCATGCTTGGCTCAGGGAGCAGCCTCTTTTTGAACCAGGTAAATCTAAATTGCTGGATGTTCCTTTGCACAAGGACAGTCTTTTTGGTAATAAGGCTGAGGAGGTACTAAAGAATTGGAAGATGAGGCAAAAATCTATTCAAGCTGCAAAACATTTCCTTCAGGTTCAGCCTCTTCAGTTTAGTAGGCATTATCTTTCCAAGAATCTTTCTTTCCCTGATCCTGGCAAGCAGGGTCGCTCTAGGCCTAGGGGTTTCAGATCTTCCCGAGGGCAGGCTTCTGCCCCTCAAAGGGCTAAACAGTGGCATTCTTCTGCTAAATCGGGGAGTTCTAAGCCAGCTTCCTAAAGCAAATGTTCTCAATGACTCCGGTCTTATTGTGCCTACCTCTGCGGTCCCTGGGTTTCCTTTGGGGGGAAGGTTAGCCAGGTTTTCAGAGGTATGGTCTACCATCACAGACGACAAATGGGTGCTCAGTAGAGTAAACCAAGGTTACAAGTTTTACTTTCACACCTTCCCAGTTTTCCAAGTATACCCAGACATACCCAGAACTCTCAGGGCAGAGGTAGAAAGTCATATTTCTTCTCTACTGACTATGGGTCTATAGAGCTAGTTCCTGAAACAGGCAGGCCTAGGTTTTTATTAAAGGCTTTTTCTGGTACCCAAGAAAGGCACATTGCGCCCTATTCTGGATCTGTCCATTCTGAACACTTTTCTGGTGATTCCCAAATTCAGGATGCTCACCCTTCAACAGTTACTACCGATGCTGGACAAGGATTCATGGCTGGTAACTTTGGAGCTCAAGGAGGCTTATCTGCACATTCCAGTAAGGGGAAGTTGCAGGCAGATCCTTCGCTTCAGGGCTGGGGAGCAACACTTTCAATTCTCTGCATTGCTCTTTGGCTTATCTACTGCTCCCAGAGTTTTACGAAGTGCCTGGCTCCAGCCATTGCTTTTTGCAGGCAGAGAAACATTCAAATTTATCCTTACCTGGAAGACTGTCTTATTCAAGCAAACTCTCCAGAACAACTAGAAAAGGATTTGGATTTCATGAAGAACGCATTTCTCTTTGAGTTGCTCAACGAAAAGAAGTCAAAGTTGGTTCCTTCAAGGGAGATTTTCCTGGGAGCGAGTCTGAATACAGCCACCCAGATGGTATTCCTCCCTCAACAGAAGCAAAAAGATCTCTCCGCTTACTTCATGAACTTGGCAAGCATGACCCAGCTCTCTACAAAGCAATTCCTGCAAGCACTGGGGTTCATGGCTTCATGTATTTTGATGATCCCATATGCAAGGTTGCATATGAGAAATTCAATGGTGCCTCAAGAATGTTTGGTGTCAACACGCACAGGATTTAGACTTGATTCTTCCCCTGATTCCCTGTCTACAAATGGAGTTCCTCTGGTGGGCGACAGCCTGTTCTCAGAACAAGGGTCTGCCTTCCACCCACCGCCTGCCAGCCAGATTCTCACCACAGACACCTCAGATGTTGCATGGGGGGCTCATCTGGAGGGCAGAGGCATACAAGGGACTTGGAGCTCCCAGCAGATTCATCTGCACATAAACTTTAAAAGAATTGATGGCAGTGCAGCAGGTTTGCTGGCTTTTAAGGACGTACTCTACCCTGGGATTCTGCTGATCAGGACAGACAATACCAGAGTCATGTGGTAAATCAACAAGCAATGGGGGACTCGCTCTTACCCCTTGTGCAGACAAAGCATGAGACTATGGTCCATAGCAGCATCCATGGGCTTCCATCTAATAGTCCAGTATCTTCCAGGGAGGCCAAACTTCTTGATAGATCATTTGAGCAGACATGTTCTGGAGCCTCAGGAGTGGCAACTGAACAGGGATATTTTTCCATAGCATCACTCATCATTGGGGCACCCCAGAAGTGGATTTTTTCTCCTCACACCAAGCATCTCCTTCCAACCTTCTGCACCAGGGAGTTTCACAACAAAGCTTGGAGGGTGGATGCATTGGCCTTCCCATGGACACACCTCTGTTTATGCATTCCCTCCTCTGCCTCTTCTTCCCAGAGTGCTACCAAAGATAAGGGGCGAAAAACCAAAGGCTATTCTGATAGCTCCAGATTGGCATAGGCAGCATTGGTATCCCCTCCTTCGCAGCCTTTCCCAGGCTGAATCAGCCTTGGCATCTTCCCCTGATACCAGATCTGTTGGTTCGGGGGGGTTCGTTCATCCTAATCTTCAAACTCTGCATTTAACTGCCTGGCTAATACGTTAAATCTTTCCCAACAGGTGGTTGAAGTGCTTCATGTGACCAGGAGGCCTAGCACAAGAAAATCCTATGCAGTTAAATGGAAAAGATTTTGCTTTTGGATGCTAGCTAAAGAAGACTGTTCTCATCCTTCTCTTTCACTCATTCTTGACTACCTAGCAGGATTGCTTAATGGTGGACTTACCTTTTCTTCAATCAAAATTCACGCTTCAGCAATTTCGGCTCATTGTTCTTTTGAGCATCCTATTTTTTTCTCACCCCTTGAACAGTTCCTGAGGGGAGCTAGTAATCTTATACCTGCCAGAAGAGCTCCTACACCTGCTTGGGATCTTAATTTTGTCCGGGAAAAACTTACTCTCTCCCTTTTAACCAGCTGCCTCTGCAGATTTCAAGTTTCTATCCTGAAAGACTGGTTTCCTTTTAGCTATTACTTCAGCTAGAAGGGTCTGATCTTCAAACCTTAATGGCATTAGAACCTTTCATTATTCACTCTGATCGGGTTTCTCTGAGAACCAATCCCTCATTTATGCCTAAGATGGTTTCCAGTTTAACCCTTAACCAGTCTATTCACCTGCCTACATTTTTCAATAATCCCTAAAATAAAGGGGAAACGTTTCTGCACTCTTGATATGCATAGACAGCTGAGAGTTTACTTAGGACTAAATCCTTTCAAAAATCTGAACAGTTATTGGTTAGCTTTGCTCCTGGGTCTCTGGGTAAATCTATTTCAAAACAGCCTCTAAATGGATTGCTCATTGTATTCACATTTGTTACCTGCATCATGGGGAAGGTTACCCCTCAGGGTATTAGGACCCATTCTACTAGAGCAACCTCTACCACTGCAGCCTTTCTGAGAGGTGTGCCTACCAAGGACATTCTAGAAGCCGCTACTTGGTCTTCTGTTCATACTTTCACAAAGCGTTAAAATCTTCCTTTTTTTTAAATCCAGGGCTGGTTTTGCCTCTGCAGTTTTGCAGGGCCTCCTTACCAACCCTTAATCTGTGATGCTTCCTCCCACCTTTGTCTTCTCACTGGGCTTTGGGGATCCACTCGTATGTGAAGACTGCAGCAGTGAAACACGAAGAACATAGTACAGTTGTGTACACTTAACATAAATGTAGATGTTAGTGTATTCACTGTTGCAGTCCTGGTTTCCCACCCTCCATTCCCCCTTTTTTCCTAATGTACAGACTATAGATTTTTATTTTTTGTATGACGTGTCCAGGGTGCTTCCATTTCTGGGTTAGCCTTCTTTTGGGGACTCCTGACAGTTAAGGTAAGAAAAATTGAGGAAATGGCATTGGCTGCCTCCCTTTTTATACCTGACGTACTGACATCAGTTTTACAACCAGCGGCAGACTGCGTCCTATACCAAGAACTCTGGTATTCGGGCTGGCTGAGGGCTACCGGGAGCCGGATAACCCATATGCGAGGACTGCAATAGTGAATACACTCTAACGTCTACATTTATGGTAAGTGTACACAACTGTATTTTGTGTACACGTAACATAAATGTAGATGCTAGTGTATTCACTGTTGCAGTCCTGGTTACCCTCCCTCCAGCCCCCTGACTTCTCGATTTCTATCTTTTTTGTCTGGCATATCTTATGTTATTATTATTTGTTTTTTGCTTGGGGTATTACATACCATGTAATCGCTTCCTATTTTGGGGGCACCTGGCATCTGGGGCAAGAAAAACTGATGTAATAGCGTCTGCTGCATGTTTTATACCCCTGACGACATGGAAGAAGCAACAGCATGAGACGCAGAAATCCCAAGACACTGGTATTCAGACCGGCGGAGGGCTACCCTGCAGGCAGGTAACCCAAATGTGATGACTGCAGCAGTGAATACACTCGGAACATCTACATTTATGGTAAGTGTACACAACTGTATTTTTTTATTTGTATACCTGATGCTGGATTACAAAAATGTTTCCAAATAAAGATGTTCAGATACTGAATTCAAGATAAGCGACTGGAATTTCTACACCTACGGGAAGATGGCTGCTAGTAAATTTTGTTTAGTGATATATTACTTGGAAACCTGCCTGACAGGAGAACTCAAGATGGATCTGGCAGTCAGTGAATACAGAGTTTATAGCACAATAGCAAGAGAAATTTTTTCCTTAGCAGTTGAAAGTAATTGTTTTTTGTGACACTCTTTCAGCGTTTCCAGGATTTATGTGGTTGTATAGACTAAGCTTCCCTTTGGCTCACTCTTAACAAGCTCTTCACAATTAGTTCTCTTAAGATCCAGATGGCTAATGTTATGCCTGGTGAACTGGCTAGAATGAGTAGCATCCAAGAGAATCGAGGCATTTACTGTGAAAATTACTTGGGAGGATGGTTGGGGGTTGGCATAATGATTATGGTCAGCAGTCAAGAAATCTCAAAGTTTTTCTTGTGTAGGCGAACGCAAGTAGCAGCAACCAAAGAATTCAGCAACAAAATTTCCCTTAAATCCATCTTGGTTCACAAAGCCACATTTCATAAAATTAAATTCAATGACTGACAGTCATCAATATGCTGATCAAATTAATAAGAAACTTTTCAGTTTTAACATTTTATATATGATATATAGGAGTTTATTGGTAGAAGTGTTTTTACTCATTATTAATTAATTTGTGACGTCATTTTATGTGTGTTTAAATAGGTTCAAATGAAACGAGTGATTCTGATGAAATCCCCGGTCAGGGGATGAAAGCACTCAATCCGATCGTTTTCCAGTTTTAGTATTAAAGTGGATTTTATTGCTGAATTCTTTGGTTGCTGCTATTTGTTCGACTACACAGGAAAACCTTTTCGAGATTTCCTGACTGTGTGTTTTGTACTAGTGGTTTTGGTCAACAGTGGTGGCTGCATTTTGTACATTTATAAAATGGTTATGGTGCTTACCTCAGGTAGTGTACAGTATTTGATTCTCCCCTTTGGAAGGGAAATTGGCTAGGCCTCAAATGACCCACAAAGACGACTAGCCTAGTAGATGTTCTTAATGTTTCACTGTTGCAGTCATCACATTTGTGTTATCTGGTTGCAGTAGCCCTCATTCGGCTTGATTAACAAAGTCTTGGGTCCTGCGTCTGTTGCAGTCTCATTTTCCATGATGTCAGGTAGTCATTGGTATAAAGCATGCAGCCGATGCCATTACATCAGTCTTTCTTGCTGTGTGGTATGTGAAGCAGAAGCAGTTTGCAAGTGCCGGTCTACAGACTACTGAAATTTTCGTTTTTGAGTTTCAGAACCGAAGTCAACTAAGCTAATACCCCGTTGAGGAAACTTTTTCTTGCTCTAAACCAATGTCAGTAAAAGTCAATTAATTTTATTTCTTGTGGAAAGCAAATACTTCAAAGATTTTCATTCGTACTGCATTCCTTGCCTAGGCCCTGACCATGATGTACCTCGCTGTCGGCTTTGTGCCTTATTTAAACAACAAACTATTTGTCGTCTGTTTATTTACGCTTCTGAATATTTTGGTACTCCGTTCCACTATCCAGGTATCGCTTCAGTAAGCCATCAGGTTACCGACATTCCAAAAAAAAAAAAAAAAAGCAAAGTTAAAGACAGACCGTATAGGTCCAAAGCTGCCAACGAGACTTCTAAGCTAGTCGCCAGTTCGCCGGTACTCAGTGAGGCGCTTCTGCAGCCCTTGATAGCCACTACTTCAGATTCGCAAGCCTCAACTGAGACCCATTCGGAGTCTGGTATGCCACGAGATGCTTCAACTGGGGAACGTGCAGATGGGGTCCGGAGCCACTGTGCAGGCACCGGCTTCTGAGGGTGTATTCAAGCCCACTGACTTGCGTATTAAACTGACACCATCTTCTTCAAGGCCTAAAACTCGATCCATGCCTAGAAAACAGATGTCCAGACCGCGTAGTCAGGCCGCTGTGCCTAAAAAACAAATAAGAATGACTGAAGACCTTATTACTTTAATCAGGGGAAGCCAACTTTCCCCCTCTAAGACCTAGGACTGAGTTTTCTTATTCTTCTGATCAGGGTTCTGAAGATGTTCTTCATCTCACATTGCTGCAGTCCTTACATATGGGTAGTCCGCTGTCCTCGGTCGGCCCGAATACCAAGGTATTAGGCTGACGTCGGTCAAGGCGCTTAAGACTGACATCAGGACGTCAGGGTACAAATGCGCATGACCGACGTCATATCCTCAGTCTTTTTTGCCGCATGGTCCGATGCAGAAGCAGCGTTGCCGCCGTTGGCGTTCTGAAATTTTTCAGTTCGGAGTTTCAGACCGAATCAAAGTTGGCTAAGTACCCGCTAGAATATTTTGGTTTTTCTTGCCTCAGTGTTTTACCGGATGTCAGAAAAGTGAATAACTGTATTTCTTGTGGGAAACAGATACCGCATAGGGATTATCATTCTTTGTGTATTCCTTGTCTGGGGCCTGAGCACGACGTTGTTGGGTGTCGCTTTTGCTAGGTTCAATAAGCACTATTAAGCGAAGGTTAGATTGTGCTAGGCTGGTCTTGGAAGCGGTGCAATTATAATATGCCGCCGGATTCTCCGGCCGCTTCTTCAAGAAGCGCAAAGACAAAGCAGTTAAACCCAGGCAAGATGAGTCGTCCCGGACGCCGGTTCTTTAGAGGTCAGTGGAACCGTGGTTCACGGAGGCTTCTCTGGAGTCCCAAGGGAGACTTTGATATTGCAGGATGTGGCCTCTCAGGAGGCAGGTCAGGCTGAAGGGGCTTCTCAGGTTACTGTACTCCCTCCTTCCTAGGGTGGTTAGGCCCTCTCCTTCTGTTTCCAAGGCTTCTCCCAGAGGCAGGCCAGGTTTAGCTTCTGTTGGTGTCACTCCTAGTTCAGCAGGGTCTGTGCCCAAGAAGCACATGCTTAAAATGGCAGAAGATTTGATTACTCTGATTAGAGGTTCTTTGCCCCTCCTGATAAGAGGCCTAGGGTGGAGCCAGAGTTGGGGAATTTTGAGAAGGCTTGATGTTTGAGTCTTGGCTGAAGACTTGCAGGAGTACTCTCCTTATTCTGATTCTGATGCAGATGATTCGACTCCTTCTGCTTCTCCTCCAGAGGATTTTTCTTTTTCAGAGACTCTTCATTCCATGAGGGAACATTTTAAGTGGGAAGGTCAGGACTTCTCCGATTCCAGGAAAAGGCTTAGGGAATTTTTGCTTTTACCCCAGCATAGGCCCTTGGCTATACCCCCTGTTCTGGATGTTGTGGAAGATGTGTTTGCAGAGGCTTCACTTAATCCTGATTCTCTGCCTCCTGCTCCTGTTAAACCGGATAGGTATTACAGGGTGCCTGAGGCTCATAAATATCTTTATAAGAGTCCTAGGGTGGACCCAGAAACTGTTAGTCAGGGACCTAAGGGTGTCAAGGCTTCTGTTGTAAAAAATCCGGTTCCTCCAGATAGAGGCCAGAGCTTTGGATAGATGGGGAAAGAAAGTCTATACATCTTCTACCTTAGCTATGAGGGCTTTGAATTGCCAGTTTCATATGTTGAAATATCAAAACTATCTTTCTCAATTGAAGTCTAAGGTGGATGCTCTGGCGGAAGGCATTGAGTGTAAAGAATTACAAGATTTGGTGCATGTTTCTGAACAGGTGGGTAAGCATTCTTTACAATGTGGTTTTGATGCTGTACAGGCCTCGTCTAGGGTGGCTGCCACTGGTTCAGTTCTTCGCAGGCACGCCTGGCTGAGGGATCAGAATTTATCTGACCATGTTAAGACAAGGATTTTGGATGCTCCTTTACAGTCTGATGTGTTTGGTTCACCTGTGGAGTCTGTCTTGAAGAAAATGGAAGACAAGGCTAAGTCTATGCAGGCTGTTAAAGATTTTTTGCAAGTTCAGCCGCCGAAGTTTAGTAGGAATTGGCCTGCTAAGCGGTGGACGTATCCTTCTTATGATTCTCAGTCTAGGGGTAGATCTAGACGTGGTAGGGGCAGAGCTCAGAGCTCTTTCAGACCTAGATCAGGGAGTTCACCTGCACAATCTTCGGGTGAGGGCAGGGGCCAGTCCTTTCGTAAACAGGCCCAATGACCTACCTTTTCAGCTGCCAGATCCTTCTTGCCTGGCAGCACCTTTGGGAGGAAGGTTGGCACTCTTCAAGGAAAATTGGAATTTGATTACCCAAGACAAGTGGGTATTGGATATCATACACCAAGGTTACAAGTTTTATTTCCATACCTTGCCTCCTTTCAAAGGCATGCCGGACGTTCCTCCTCAGCAAAGACTAGAGGCTCACAAACAAATTTCTCTGCTACTTCAAATAAGGGCAATACAACCGGTCCCTCTGCCAGAAGTGGGCCTAGGATTTTATTCCCGCCTGTTCCTAGTACCAAAGAAAGGGAACACGTGGAGACCAATTTTGGATTTATCTGTCCTCAACACATATCTGGACATTCCCAAGTTCAAAATGTTGACGTTACAACAGCTTTTACCTCTGCTGGGCAAAGATCACTGGATGGTGACTCTGGATCTCAAGGAGGCTTACCTTCATGTTCCTATCAGGCTCAGTTGCAGGAAGTATCTGCGTTTTCGGGCTGGGACTTCTCATTATCAGATGTTCTTCATCTCACATTGCTGCAGTCCTAACACTTGGGTAGTCCGCTGTCCCAGTCGGCCCGAATACCAAAGTATAAGGCTGACGTCGGTCAAGGCGCATTTGTGTGACATCAGGACGTCAGGGTACAAATGCGCATGACCGACGTCATATCCTCAGTCTTTTTTGCCGCATGGTCCGATGCAGAAGCAGTATTGCGAGTGCAGGTTGGCGTTCTGAAATTTTCTGAAGTCGGAGTTTCAGACCGAATCAAAGTTGGCTAAGTACCCCGTTGGGGAATATTTTGTTTTTCTTGCCTCAGTATTTAACCGGATGTCAGAAAAAGTGAATAACTGTATTTCTTGTGGGAAACAGATACCTCATAGAGATTACCATACATTGTGTATACCTTGCTTAGGGCCTGAGCACGACGTTGTTGGCTGTCGCTCTTGTGCTAGATTTAACAAACGCACTATTAAGAGAAGTTTAGATTGTGCCAGGTTAGTTTTTGGGAAGCGTTGTAATTACAACATGCCGTCGGATGCTCCGACGCCCGCAAATCTAAAAAGCGCAAGGACAAAGCAGCGAAGCCTAGGGTGGAAGAACCGTCTGTCCCGGACGTCGGTTCTTTAGAGGGCTCGGTGGAGCCGGTGGTTCTACCAGAAGTTCCTTTGGATTCTCAGGGAGAGACTTTACTGTTACAAGATGTGTCCTCTCAGGAGGTAGGCCAGGCTGAAGGGGCTTCTCAGGTAGCTGTTCTCCCCTCCCTTCCTAAGGTGGTTAGGCCCTCCCCTTCTGTTTCCAAGACTCCTTCTAGAGGCAGGCCAGGGTTTACTTCTGTGGGGGTCTCCCCTAGTTCTTCAGGGTCTCTGCCTAAGAAACATATGCTTAAAATGGCAGAAGATTTGATTACTATGATTAGAGGTTCTATACCCCCCCCTGATAAGAGGCCTAGGGTGGAACCTGAGCTTGAGAGTTTTGAGCAGTGTTCGGAGGCTTCTGAGTCTTCGGCTGAAGACTTGCAGGAGTATCCTCCTTATTCTGATTCTGATGTAGATGACTCTACACCTTCGGCTTCTCCTCCTGAGGATTTTTCTTTTCAGAGACCCTTCATTCCATGAGGGAGCATTTTAAATGGGAAGGTCAAGATTTCTCTGATTCTAGGAAAAGGCTTAGGGAATTTTTGTTTCTACCCCAGCATAGGCCTTTAGCTATACCTCCTGTTCTGGATGTGGTAGAGGATGTTTTTGCAGAGGCTTCCCTGAACCCTGATTCTTTGCCTCCTGCCCCAGTTAAACTGGACAGGTATTATAGGGTGCCTGAAGCTCATAAGTATCTTTTTAAGAGTCCTAGGGCAGACCCAGAAACTGTTTCTCATGGCCCTAAAGGTGTTAAGGCTTCTGTTGTTAAAAATCCTGTTCCTTCTGATAAGAGGCAAGGGCTTTGGATAGATGGGGGAAAAAGGTGTATACTTCTTCCACTTTAGCCATGAGGGCTTTGAATTGCCAGTTTCACATGTTGAAATACCAAAATTATCTCCTTTCACAATTGAAGTCTAAGGTAGATGCTCTGGCGGAAGGTATTGAGTGTAAAGAGTTGCAGGATTTAGTTCATGTTTCTGAACAGGTGGGTAAGCATTCCTTGCAATGTGGTTTTGATGCTGTACAGGCCTCTTCGAGGGTGGCAGCCACTGGTTCTGTTCTTCGCAGGCACGCCTGGCTCAGGGATCAGAATTTAGCTGAGCATGTAAAGACAAGGATTTTAGATGCTCCTTTACAATCTGATGTGTTATTTGGTGCCTGTGGACGCAGTTTTAAAGAAAATGGAGGACAAGGCTAAGTCTATGCAGACTGTTAAAGATTTTTTGCAGGTTCAGCCTCCAAAATTTAGTAGAAATTGGCCTACTAAGGGGTGGACTTATCCTTCTTATGATTCTCAGTCTAGGGGTAGATCTAGACGTGGTAGGGGCAGAGCTCAAGGTTCTTTTAGGCCTAGAACAGGCAGTTCGCCTGCCCAGTCTTCTGGTGAGGGCAGGGGTCAGTCCTTTCGTAAGCAGACCCAATGACTTACCTTTTCAGCTGCCAGAGCCTTCTCGTCTGGCAGCACCTTTGGGAGGAAGGCTGCCACTTTTCAAAGAAAACTGGAGTGTTATTACCCAAGACAGATTGGTATTGGATATCGTTCACCACGGTTACAGGTTTTATTTTCATACCTTGCCTCCTTTCAAAGGCATACCAGACATTCCTCCTATACAAAGAAAAGAGGCTCACAAGCAAATTTCTCTGTTGCTCCAGATAGGGGCCATTCAGCCGGTTCCTGTGCCAGAAAGGGGCCTAGGATTTTATTCTCGCCTGTTCCTAGTACCAAAAAAGGGGAATACGTGGAGACCAATTTTGGATTTGTCTATCCTCAACACTTATTTGGACATTCCCAAGTTCAAAATGTTGACGTTACAACAGCTTTTACCTCTGCTGGGCAAAGATCACTGGATGGTAACTTTAGATCTCAAGGAGGCTTACCTTCATGTGCCTATCAGACTCAGGTGCAGGAAGTATCTGCGTTTCCGAGCTGGAAATTTCCATTATCAGTTCTCTGCATTGCCCTTTGGCTTATCTACTGCCCAGAGTATTCACAAAAGTTCTGGCTCCAGTTGTAGCTTTTTTCAGGCTAAAAGGAATACAAATCTATCCTTACTTGGACGACTGTCTGATTTTGGCTCAAGAAAAGGACGAGCTTCTTCAGCATCTGGAATATGTGATAGCAGTGCTAAGATGCCTGGGGTATTCTGTGAACGAAATAAAGTCCAGTCTAGTACCCTCTCAAGACATGTGTTTTCTGGGTGTGAGACTGAATACAGCAGCCCAGATGGCCTTTTTAACCCCGGACAAACAAAAGAGTCTATCCCTTTACTTCCATCGACTATCTCATCAGTCCGTTCTTACTGCAAGGACAGTCCTTCAAGCATTAGGGTTCATGGCATCTTGTATTCTGGTGCTTCCCAATGCCAAACTGCATATGAGGAAGCTACAATGGTATCTCAAAAATGTATGGACACAGCACTGCCAGGATCTGGACACTGTCATTCAAATAATACCTTGCATTCAAAAGGAATTTTTGTGGTGGGCTCAGGAATGTCACCTAAACAAGGGACTCTCTGTGACCCGGCCAGAGGCGAGTCAGATTCTAACGACAGATGCCTCAGACATAGCTTGGGAGCTCATCTGAATGGAAAGTGGATACAAGACAAGTGGCCTGCCAGACTACAGCATCTACATATCAACATGAAGGAGATGTTAGCAGTCCAGTTTGCATTGATGGCTTTCAAGGAGTTACTTCTTCCAGGGCAGGTGTTGATTCTAACAGACAACACAACTGTCATGTGGTACATCAACAAGCAAGGGGGAACACATTCTTATCCTCTATGCAGGCAAGCAATGATTTTGTGGGAGACTGCTCAGCTTGCAGCTTACTCTTCAGGCAAGGTTTCTGCCGGAGCACAGAACTCCTTAGCAGATGTATTAAGCAGGCGAATCATGGATCCCCAGAGTGGAAACTGGATCTTCATGTATTTCAAAATTGACAGTGTCATGGGGAACTCAGACATAGATCTGTTCGCTTCTCCACTAAACCACCAGCTGCCAAAGTTTTGCACCTAAAAGTTTTCATCACACAGCTTGGAAAGTGGATGCTCTTTCGTTCAGTTGGGAAAATCTTCATGTGTATGCCTTTCCACCTCTGCCTCTCCTCCCAAAGGTACTCCTAAAGGTCAGACAAGACAAGCCAAGGATGATTTTGATAGCTCCAGATTGGCCTCGGCAACACTGGTACCCATTACTGAGGAATCTGGTAAGAAAGCCTCCATGGCCTTTACCTTTAATTCCACACCTTTTGTCTCAGAGGGACGGTCATCTACTCAATGTCAAGCTTCACTCTCTTCATCTAACAGCCTGGCATATTCTGTTTTGAACCACAGCAGGTCTCAACTTCCTCAACAAGTTTTGAATGTGATTATGGAATCCAGAAGACCTAGTACACGTAAAGTGTATGCAGAAAAATGGAAGAGATTTTTATTTTTGAGTGCAGCAAAGGATTTGGATGTTTCTGAGCCTAATTTGAGTGTGGCTCTTCAATATCTTACTGAGCTATTGGACAAAGGTTTGTCTTTCTCTTCCATTAAGATTCATGCTGCAGCAATTTCAGCTCACTATGATTGTGACCCACCATTGTTTTCTCATCCTTTGTTCAAGCAATTTCTTAGAGGGGCAAAGAATATAAGACCCCACGAAGAGCTCCTACTCCTGCTTGGGACCTCAATTTTGTGTTGGAGAAACTTACTCTACAACCTTTTGAGCCTGCGGCTACTGCTGAGTTGAAATACTTGTCATGGAAGACTGCTTTTTTGTTGGCCATTACTTCTGCAAGAAGGGTTTCTGAATTGCAGGCCCTTATGGCGGTGGAGCCTTTTTTGATTTTTCATAAGGATAGGGTATCATTACGTACTAATCCTTCATTTATGCCTAAGGTGGTTTCTAGTGTGGCTTTAAACCAAACTATTCATTTGCCTACTTTTTATGCAGATCCCCAAAATAGGGGAAAAGATTTTGCACACTTTAGATGTACACAGGCAGTTGCGTTATTATTTAAGCAGGACTAGGGATTTTAGGCAGTCTCAGCAGTTGTTTGTTTCTTTTGCTTTGAGTTCTCAGGGCAAGCCTGTGTCAAAACAAACTATATCTAAGTGGATTGGGTTTTGCATTGCATTCTGTTACTCCCATCATGGCAAGGAGATTCCAGCTGGGATTAGGCCTCATTCCACTAGGGCTACTGCCACTTCAACAGCATTTCTGAGGGGGGTGGCAACTAAGGATATTTTGGAGGCAGCTACTTGGAGTTCAGTGCATACTTTCTCCAAGCATTACCACCTTCCTCTCTATTCTAAGTCCAGGGCTGGTTTTGCCACTGCTGTGTTGCAGGGCATTTTGGCAGCTCCTGCTTCATTATAGTTTAGCCATCCTCCCTTACCTCTGCTTTGGGATTCTACCCAAGTGTTAGGACTGCAGCAATGTGAGATGAAGAACATAGTACAGTTTTGTACCTACCATAAATGTAGATGTTCAAGATCCACATTGCTCCAGTCCAATTTTTCCTCCCTCCTTCCCCTCTGTGTTTAGGGGTGGTTGTGTGGGTGAGGTTCTATTTTTTGTACATTTGTATATATTGTACATATTTTAGGCACAGGAGTGTTTTGGTGTTTTTTGGTTTTGGCCTTATCTTTTTAGGGTCTTCTGACATCTGGGGCAAGAAAAGACTGAGGATATGACGTCGGTCATGCGCATTTGTACCCTGACGTCCTGATGTCACACAAATGCGCCTTGACCGACGTCAGCCTTATACTTTGGTATTCGGGCCGACTGGGACAGCGGACTACCCAAGTGTTAGGACTGCAGCAATGTGGATCTTCGAACATCTACATTTATGGTAGGTACAAAACTGTACTTTCTCTGCATTGCCCTTTGGCTTATCTACTGCGCCCAGAGTGTTCACGAAGGTTCTGGCTCCAGTGATAGCTTTCTTCAGGCTAAGAGGAATACAAATTTATCCTTATTTGGACGATTGCCTGATTCTGGCCCAAGGAAAGGACGAACTTCTTCATCATTTACAGTATGTGATAGCAGTGTTAAGATGCCTGGGGTATTCTGTGAACGAAATAAAGTCCAGTCTAGTACCCTCTCAGGACATGTGCTTTCTGGGTGTGAGACTGAATACAGCATCCCAGATGGCCTTTTGACCCCGGACAAACAAAAGAATCTTTCTCTTTACTTCCATCAATTGTCTCGTCAGTCCAGGCTGACTGCAAGGACAGTCCTTCAAGCCTTGGGGTTCATGGCATCTTGTATTCTGGTACTTCCCAATGCCAAACTGCATATGAGGAAGCTACAATGGTATCTCAAAAATGTATGAACACAGCACTGCCAAGATATGGACACTGTCATTCAGATAATACCTTGCATTCAAAAGGAATTTTGTGGTGGGCTCAGGGATGTCACCTAAACAAGGCCCTCTCTCTGACCCGCCCAGAGGCGGGTCAGATTCTAACGACAGATGCCTCAGACAAAGCTTGGGGAGCTCATCTAAATGGAAAATGGGTACAAGACACGTGGCCTGCCAGACTTCAACATCTACATATCAACTTGAAGGAGATGTTAGCAGTCCAATTTGCATTAATAGCTTTCAAGGATTTACTTCTTCCAGGGCAGGTGTTGATTCTAACAGACAACACAACTGTCATGTGGTACATCAACAAGCAAGGGGGAACGCATTCTTATCCTCTATGCAGACAAGCAATGATTTTGTGGGAGACTGCTCTCAGTTTGCAGCTAAATCTTCAGGCAAGGTTTCTGCCAGGAGCACAGAACTCCTTAGCGGATGTGTTGAGCAGACAAATTATGGATCCCCACGAGTGGAAATTGGATCCTCATGTATTTCAGAAATTGACAGTGTTATGGGGAACTCCAGACATAGATCTGTTCGCTTCTCCACTAAACTACCAGCTGCCAAAGTTTTGCACAAAAGGTTTCATCCCACAGCCTGGAAAGTGGATGCTCTCTCATTCAATTGGAGCAATCTTCATGTGTATGCCTTTCCACCTCTGCCTCTCCTCCCAAAGGTACTCCTGAAGGTCAGACAGGACAAGCCAAACATGATTTTAATAGCTCCAGATTGGCCTCGACAGCACTGGTACCCATTACTGAGAAGTCTGGTACGGGAGCCTCCTTGGTCTTTACCTTCGATTCCTCACCTGCTGTCTCAGGAGAACAGTCATTTACTCAATGTCAAACTTCACTCTCTACATCTAACAGCCTGGCATATTCTGTTTTAAACCCTGGAGGGTCTCAGCTTCCACAACAAGTTTTGAATGTTATTTTGGAGGCCAGAAGGCCTAGTACAAGGAAAGTGTACGCAGATAAATGGAGGAGACTTTTATTTTGGAGTACAGCAAAGGACTTTGATGTTTCTAAGCCTAATTTAAGTGTGGCTCTTCAATACCTTACTGAGTTACTGGACAAAGGTTTGTCCTCCTCTATTAAGGTTCATGCTGCAGCAATTTCTGCTCACTATGACTGTGACCCACCATTGTTTTCTCATCCTTTGTTTAAGCAATTCCTTAGAGGGGCAAAGAATATAAGACCCCACGTAGAGCTCCTACTCCTGCTTGGGATCTCAATTTTGTGTTGGAGAAACTCACTCTACAACCTTTTGAGCCTGCAGCTACTGCCGAGTTGAAATATTTATCATGGAAGACTGCTTTTTTGTTGGCCATTACCTCTGCGAGAAGGGTTTCTGAATTACAGGCCCTTATGGCGGTTGAGCCTTTCTTAATTTTCCATAAGGATAGGGTATCTTTGCGTACTAATCCTTCCTTTATGCCTAAAGTGGTTTCTAGTGTGGCTTTAAACCAAACTATTCATTTGCCTACTTTTTATGCAAACCCCCAAAACAAAGGGGAAAAGATTTTTCACACTTTGGATATACACAAACAATTGCGATATTATTTGAGCAGAACTAAAGGGTTCAGGCAGTCTCAGCAGTTATTTGTTTCTTTTGCTTTGGGTTCTCAGGGCAAACCTGTTTCAAAACAAACTATTTCTAAGTGGATTGGTTTTTGTATTGCTTTGTTATTCCCATCATGGTAAAGAGATTCCAGCTGGGATTAGGCCTCATTCCACTAGGGCTACTGCCACTTCTACAGCTTTTTTAAGGGGGGTGGCTACTAAAGATATTTTGGAGGCAGCTACTTGGAGTTCAGTGCATACTTTCTCTAAGCATTACCACCTTCCACTTTACTCTAAATCTAGGGCTGGTTTTGCCACTGCAATTTTACAGGGTATTTTGGCAGCTCCTAATGCTTTATAGTTTTGCCATCCTCCCTTACCTCTGCTTTGGGATTCTACCCATATGTAAGGACTGCAGCAATGTGAGATGAAGAACATAGTACAGTTTTGTACCTACCATAAATGTAGATGTTCGAAGATCCACATTGCTGCAGTCCAATTTACCCTCCCTCCTTCCCCTCTGAAGTTAGAGGCGGTGGTGTAGTTTGGGTTGTGAATATTGTAAATATTGTAAATATTATCAGTGCGGGGGTGGTTGGTTGTTTTTTGCTGTCTTTTGGTTTGGCCTTTCTTTTTAGGGCCTTCTGACATCTGGGGCAAGAAAAGACTGAGGATATGACGTCGGTCATGCGCATTTGTACCCTGACGTCCTGATGTCAGTCTTAAGCGCCTTGACCGACGTCAGCCTAATACTTTGGTATTCGGGCCGACCGAGGACAGAGGACTACCCATATGTAAGGACTGCAGCAATGTGGATCTTCGAACATCTACATTTATGGTAGGTACAAAACTGTACTTTTGTTTCCTCTGATGACCAGGATTTACCCTTGTCTACATATGAGGATTCTGATGCAGAAGACTCTATTCCCTCTGCTTCCCCTCCAGAGGATTTCTCTTTTGGCGAAACCTTGCATGCTCTTAGGGAGCATTTTTGCTGGGAAAGTCAGGATTACTCTCACTCTGAAAAGAGGCTTAGGGATTTCCTACTCCTGCCCCACCACAGGCCTTTAGCTATCCCCCTGTACTGGACATAGTTGATGCCTTTTCGAAATCTAGCTTGGCCTCTGACTCTACCTCCTGCTCCCAGAAAACCTGATGGATATTACAGGGTTCCTGACTCTCTCAAGTTCCTTTTTAAAAATCCTACTGCGGATCCTGAGACCATTTCACAGGGACCCAAGGTCATTAAGGCTACTACTGCTAAAAATCCTACCCCCACTGATGGAGATTCCAGGGCGCTGCAACCTTTGCCATTAGAGCTTTAAACTGCCAGTTTCATATGTTAAAGTATCAACAACATATTATTGGCTTGCTTAGAAAATGATTCCTGACTGTGCTGGAAAAGAATTACAGGATTTAATGCGTTCTGCAAAACAGGTTGGAAAACATACTTTGCAATGTGGATTTGATTCATTAGAGGCCTATTGCAAGGCTGCTGTTACTGGGTCTGTGCTCAGAAGGCATGCTTGGCTTAAGGAGCAATCTTTGCCTGTTCATGTTAAAGCTAAATTGTTGGATGCTCCCTTATATCAGGACCGCCTGTTTGGCAACGAGGCTGAGGAAGTTCTTAAAAAGATGGAAGATAAAGTTTAATCAATGCAAACTGTTAAAGATTTCTTACAAGTTCAGCCTCCTAGATTTAGTAGGCACTGGCCCTCTAAAAATTGGTCCTTTCCAGCTCCTCCAGCTCTTCTCAAGCCAAACCCAGACAGCAGAAACCCCAGGTTTCTGTCCCAAGGGACACACAAGACTAAGCAGTGGGGGGTTTCCACACCCAAATTTGGGAGTAGTAAGACCCCCCCCCCCCCATGGAAAACTGTCTCGACTTACTTTTAAAACTTCCAAGCACTTCCCAACTGATTGCTTCTTTAGGCGGAAAGATTGATCTGCAGGCCAAAACTGGGAACTCATTACCCAGGACAAATGGGTTTTAAATAGTGTCCCAAGGATACAGATTTCTCTTCCACACATTGCCAACACCAAGCGGGTGGCCAGATCTACCCCAAATCAGTGGGCAGAAGCCCAAAATCAAATACTCTTTCTCTGAAACATGGGGACTATTCATTTGGTACCAGAAGAGCAAAAGGGACAAGGTTTCTTTTCGAGACTTTTCCTGGTACCCAGAAAGGCAATACATGGCATCCTATCCTGGTCCTTTCTACTCTAAACACCTTTCTGGTGATTACAAAATTCAAAATGCTGACTCTTTACCAGCTGCTTCATATGCTAGGCAAAGATGCATGGTTGGCAACACTAGACTAAAAAAAAAAAAAAAAAAAAAAAAAAAAAAAGCATACCTGCACATCCCTATTAGGGAGTCTTGCAGACTATACTTACGCTTCAAAGCAAGCTACATGCACTATCGGTTCTCTGCACTGCCCTTACAAGTGAAACACGAAGAACATAGTGCAGTTGTGTATACTTACCATAAATGTAGATGTTCGAGTGTATTCATTAAAGTCCTGGTTACCCTCCCTTCAGCCCCCTTTCTTCTTTTGGCTATACCTCTACTCTCCCTTACTATGCTCAAAAAGCTTTTTTGGTGTATTTGCTGTTTTGTTGGAGGTGTATCCTTGTAGTTATAGATTTAATTGCTTCCAATTAGGGGGGCACCTGACCTCTGGGGCAAGAAAAACTGATGTAATGACGGCTGCATGTTTTATACCCCTGACGACCTGACGTCATGGAAGGGACATCATCCGACGCAGGTCCCAAGACTTTGTTAATCAGGCCGACTGAGGGCTACTGCAAGCAGATAACACAAATGTAATGACTGCAACAGTGAATACACTCTAACAACTACATTTATGGCAAGTGTACACAACTGTACTTTGCTTCCTATGCTAGGAAAAGATGCCTGGATGGTAACACTCTATTTAAAGGAAGCATACCTGCGCATCCCAATTGGGGAGTCTTGCAGAAGCTACCTATGCTTCAAAGCAGGCTACAATCACTACTAATTCTCTGCACTGCCCTTTGGCTTAGTGAAAACCCTGGGTGCAGTAGCTAAGTGCCTAGATCCAGTCATTGCATTTTGCAGGCAAAGAAATATTCAAATATACCCATACCTGGATGATTGTCTAATTCGGGCAGAAAGCCGGGACTTTCTTTTGAATCATCTGGCCTTTGTTCATAGGGTACTGACTTGTCTGGGGTTCACCATAAACGAAAAGAAATCACACCTGGTACCCTGTCAACAAATTATATTCCTGGGAACAAGCTTGAATACAACTTCCCAGATGGCTTTCCTCACACCAGAGAAAAGGATTTGACAACCTAATTCAAACAAGTGGCCACAAAAACGCAGCTATCTGCAAGGCAAATACTGTAAGCCTTGGGGTTCATGGCCTCCTGCATTCTTCTAATTCAATATGCAAGGCTGCATATGAGGAAACTACAGTGGTATCTCAAAATACTGTGGTGTCAACTTTCACAGGATCTAGAAGCAAGGATTCCTATCATACCTTGCCTACGCCTAGAGTTCTTTGGTGGGCAGAGGCCTACCACCAAAACAGGGGACTACCATTCACATTACTCCCTGCCGCCCAAGTCTTAACATATACATCAGACTATGCATGGGGGGGGCGGGGCGCACCTGGCAGGGAAGTGCATTCAGGGCAAGTGGAACTCAAGTCAAATACACCTGAACATAAATGAAAAGGAAATGTTAGCTGTACAGAATGCTCTGACCTTCAATGGCCACATTCTTCCAGGACAACTAATGGTAAAGACGGACAACACCACTGTCATGTGGTACATAAACATGCGGGGGGGGGGTTGGTACACATTCTTTCTTCCTCTGCAGACTAGCCGTGGCATTCTGGAGCACAGCCTTGAGCTACCAAGTGAATCTGCAAGCTCAATTCCTGACAGGAAAACTGAATACACTAGCAGACGGACTAAGTAGAAACCTCATGGACCCACGTGAGTGGAAACTGGAACCAAGGATTTTCAACATGTTGACAAGCAAATGGGAGGGGAGGCAGATAAAGCCCTGTTTGCTCCCCCAGAACCATCAACTGGACAAATTTTGCACAAGGATTCTCCGCAAGCTTGCTTGGAACGTGGATGCTCTATCCTTCAGTTGGGAAAACCTATCAGTTTATGCCTTTCCTCCTCTGCCTCTGCTCTCCAAGGTACTACTAAAGATCAAACAGGACAAGCCAAGGACAATTTTAATTGCACCAGACTGGCCTCGTCAACACTTATACACACTATTGCGCAGTGTCACCCTTGGCTCCACGGCACCTGCCTCAGACTCCTTCCCTGTTGTCTCAGCAGGAGAACCAGATTCTGCACCCTCAGCTGCAAACCCTGAACCTAGCAGCCTGGCTAATTACTTAATCCCCTCCTTTATCATCCCTCAGTTAATTAGTGATGGATATCATTTTAGAGGCAAGGAGGCCTAGTAATGCTGCAAAATGGAAAAGATTTAGTGCCTGGAACCATTCTCAAGGAATGAACGCAGCAGTGCCCAATTTACCTCAGATTCTCCAGTACTTGACTGAGATGCTTCATAAGGGCTTGTCATTTTCCTCCAGCAAAATTCATGCCTCAGCCTTTTCAGCTCATTATAGCACAGAGCCTCCCATCTTCTCTCACCCACTGCTCAAGCAGTTCCTCAGAGGGGCCAAAAATTTAAGGCCACCCAGGAGAGCTCCAACTCCAGCCTGGGATCTTAACTTTGTCTTGGAGAAACTCGCTCTTCCTCCTTTCCAGCCAGCTGCTACTGCAGATTTAAAATTTATTTTTTGGAAAACAGCTTTCCTTTAGAAATCACTTCTGCAAGAAGGGAATCTGAATTGCAGACCCTTATGGCAGTGGAACCTTTTGTAGTCTTTCATGCGGACAGGGTGTCCCTCAGAACCTTTAATCAGTCCATTCATTTGCCTACCTTCTTTCCTAACCCACAGAACAAAGGGGAACGGATACTGCACTCTCTAAGATGTGCACAGACAACTTAGATTCTACTTGGACAGGACTAAACCTGAAAGGAAATCGGAACTGCTGGTGGCATTTGCTGCAGGGACAGAGGAAAGCTGTTTCAAAGCAAACCATTTCAAAATAGATAGGCCACAGCATTCATTTCTGCTATAAGCACCATGGAAAACCTATCCCACAGGTAATCGGACCCCATTCAACCAGGGCTGCATCTACCTTTACAGCCTTTCTCAGGGGTGTCCCTACGAGGGCATCCTAGAAGCTGCTACCTGAAGTTCTGTACGTACTTTCACCAAGCATTATCATTTGCCAATTTTTCTCTAAATCCAGAGCTGGTTTTGCCACTGCAGTCTTGTAGGGCCTTGTATCTGGTCCTAGTTCTATTTAAATTTCTCCTCCCAACCTTAGCTTTGGGAATCTACCCAAATGTGATGACTGCAACAGTGAAACGCTAAGAACATAGTACAGTTGTGTACACATCATAAATGTAGATGTTAGTGTATTCACTGTTGCAGTCCTAGTTACCCTGCCTCCAGCCCCCTTTCATCTTTTGGCTATACCTCTACTCTCACTATGCTCAAAAAGCTTTTTGGTGTATTTGCTTTTTTGTTGGAGGTATATCCTTGTATTTATAGATTTAATTGCTTCCCATTAGGGGGGCACCTGACATCTGGGATAAGAAAACCTGATGTAATGACGTCTGCTGCATGTTTTATACCCCTGAAGACTTGACGTCATGGTAGAAGGGACAGCATCCTGCTTCAGGACACAAGACTTTGTTAATCAGGCCTACTGAAGGCTACTGCAAGCAGATAACCCAAATGTAATGACTGCAACAGTGAATACACTCTAACATCTACATTTGTGGCAAGTGTACACAACTTTACTTTCTCCTTAAAGGCCATATTTTCAAAGGTCGTAAAGGTGCTGTCATCAGAAAATTTTTTGGACTCTGCTTCTACCAGCCATCAGAACATCTTTAACAAATTGGCCAACTTGTTTCTTACTAGGTGAATGCCATCCAAAAGGAGTTATCCTGCAGGTATTCACTGTTTTCTTTTTCCAGTCAGCCTGTGGTGTTCATTCAGTAAGGATCTCTTGCCTGCAAGGGGGCCCTAGCACAAGTGGGTGCATGCAATCTCATGCAAACCCAGTTTTCTGCATAGGAGAGATGGGCTTCACCTTTGTTCTCATTTACCATACAGCCCCCCCCCCCTCCCAATTCATCCAAAGCCATAATGAGAGTCCTGGTCACTTAGGTGGGAATAAACTTCAGCCTTTTTTGCCACAGAGCTAGGCTAAGAATTTCCTATGTTTTGGATTTCTTGATGTTTGTTCATACAGTCTGGTGCAAAAACTTCATATCATGGGAGACTGGCAAGACACCAGTGAGACTAAGTCATAGTACTGTAGGTAAATATTATGCTGCAGTAGATTGTCGCTAAGGTAAGTGTGTCCAGTCTTTCCCACCCTAAGTTCATTTCCTGCACATGTGTTGAGCATCAAGCTTTTGTCACAGCCACACATTCACTTGCTCTCTGGGAAGAGAAGTACTGGAGTCCTTTCATTTCCCTATCCGGTAGAGTCTGCCCCTTGATAGTTATATGGGCAAGCACATCACTTCAGCTGACAGTGCTTCCCTAACAGGAGTGCGTATGCTGCAATAGGCATCTTTCCAAGTGCTGTTTGTATTTTTTTTACTAATGTCCACACATACATCCCACCTTCCCACAACTGTGGCCATGCTTGTTGGGGATTGACTTTTGCCTACCCTAGAGCAGCATAGCCAATGGCAAGAGAACCACCAAATCCCCCTTCCCTTGTGGGCATAGTAGCAAAAGCCTCATTTTTCACCTGTTTTTTTTTTTTTTTTTTTTTCAACAATTGAACCAGTAATCAAAGTTGAGGCTTCAAGGGTGCAGTCAGCCTTTTTCACCTGCAACACAGAACAAGGCTTAGAGATGTGGTCTTGTCCACCATTAGTATTGCAGTACGTTAGTGTTCTGTCATACCTGCATTCTTAACTTTTATACCATTGTACACCAGTGTGTGATAACTTAAGTTTTTGGTTTTTTGGGGTTTTTTTTGCCTAATCGGCAAACATTTGTCTCCCCTTCAGTTAAAAATGCAACTTTTTCTTTCCTGTGGTGGTGCCACTGAGAATTGCTGTCTGTAATTGCTTTGACGTCCAATTCTGGAAAGTTGAGATGTCCATAGATTCGAATGGACACATGGTGTGCATGCCATGGGGACATGTCCATTGAAGTCTGCAGATCTATCCCTAAGGTGACATCACAGAGGGTAACACTAAACTTATTTTGGCCATGGTTTTAATAAAAATTTTATAAAACTTTTAATAAGTGAAGAGTAGGGCAAGATGCAGGTCTGCATGTAACTCTAGCTGCAGTGAAGCAGTAATAGTGTTGTAATGCATTTTAAAGAGCTACTACTCTGCCCCTTCTGTCAGCTCCCTGTAAGGCCAATGCATGTTTACTGAATTTGTATGCATGTATTCATTGATTTTTACAGGGAGGAAGTTTTATATGCCTGCATTTGTACTGGATCTTGTTTTGTGGAAGAGGAAAATTTAAATGAAGAGTAGACTAAAGTATATGTAAAAGAAAATGTTGCTTAATAAGATTGGTTTTCTGAATGTTTGACAGGATTAGATTTGCTAGTGATGTCAGCATGTTCAGCTACTGTCTCACTACTGCTAAAGGCCAATTAGGTTTTGTTACCATTATGTTCAAGTATACAGGGATTAAGTGTATAGTGAGGACAGAATTTGTCGGGTAATCACTTCTGTCCCCCAAGGTTTAGAGGCCATTTAGCATGTGTACATCTGTCAAGTGAGAAGTTTTGTTTACAGTTTGATATTCTTGTTTCAGATTGACCCTCTGCCGCCAGGCTACCACGGTTACCAGCCTCTGAACAGTCAAGTAGGTGGTTAATTACTCACTGTATTACTGTGAAATTTGATTTGCATTTAATTGATGACAGGAGTTTCATTTGTGTTACAGATTGAGTACATAAGGTTATTTGTTCTTTAGCACCAATTGCGACTAGTTTGATAAAGATCAAAAGTGGTAAAACCATTTGTTTATCACACAAAGATGAGAAGTGCAAGTGACTGTTCACATCGTAATCTGCTTAAAATATGTCCACACTTGTAAGTGTTGTTTTTCAGGATTTGCATTCTTTTATGTTGTAAAATGCAGCCATTCATTAGCTGCTGCCATATTAACGAGTTAATGGTCCATTTGGATTCAGAACTGAGTAAAGTAGTATTGTGACTTTTTGACTTTCATAATGTGCTGTAATAGTTACTGTTTTTTTATGAAGGTACCACTTTATAGCTGAGGCACTTCTCCTCACCAAAGTTGGATATGAAATCAAAACCCATAAGTCTCACTAGTCTTGTATGTAAAGCCATGGAAAGAATTTTCATGGAGATGAGCAGTAGAGATATATAGTAAACCTCCAGACACTGGACCCAACCCAGTTTGGTTTTGTAAAGGGCAGATCATGCCTACTCAATCTGGTGGACTTCTTTGAGAAGGTCACCAAAGCAATGGATGAGGGCAAAATTATTCACATTGACTACCTTGACCTGGCCAAGGCATTTGACACAATGCACCACTCTGGCAGGGACAAACTCGAGAGGTTAGGTACAAATCTGTTCGTCACCCAGTGGATAGCCAACTGGCTCTCCCAGGAAGTTAGATTTGCGGAGTCCACCTCTACAAAGAGGCCAGTCACAAGTGAAGTCACTGAGGGATCAGTGCTTGGACCACTTCTTTTTTGATGTTTACTTCTCAGAAGTCAAGGCCAATGTCTGTGGTCTCTGGCTGGCTAAATTTGCAGATTCATTGTCTCACACTGACACAAATGATCTTCGTGTTTCACTGTTGCAGTCATTCCATTTGGGTTATCCCTGCCAGGGTAGCCCTCAGTCGGCCCGAATACCAGAGGCTTAGTATTTCTGCTTCGGTTGCTGTCGCTTCAGGACTGATGTCAGGTTGTCAGTAGTATGAAGTAAGGCAGCCGGTGCCATTACATCAGTCTTTCTTGCCAAGGAGCCAGAAGCAGTTTGCACGAGTGCCAGTCTGCTGCTTCCTGAGTTTCGTTTTCCGAATTGAAGTTGTAGTCTTTTAAAGCTAAGTACCCTGTTAGAGATTCTTTTTTTCTTGCTCTGTCAGAAAAAGTTAACAATCTTCTCGCCTGTGGAAAGCAAATACCACATCAAGACTTTCATTCTTACTGCGTTACTTGTTTAGGTCCAGACCACGACCGTCCGCTGCTATTGCTTTTGAGCTTTGTTCAACACCAGAACTGTACGTCGTCGGGCCCTTATTGTAGCTAGATGTTTTCATTCTCAGTCCTCATTTTCTGATTCTGTAAGCCATCCGACATCAGATCTTCTGAAGAAACGTAAGGATAAAGACAGACTGCACAGGTCCAAACCTTCCGACAACTCTTCCATTAAGCGAGTCATCAGTTCTCTGGTCCTCAATGAGGTGCTTTTGCAGCCCCTGATACCTGCTATTGTGGATTCACAGGCTGCTACCAGAGACCCTTTCGGAGTCTGGTATGCTGCAAAACTCGACTAAGGATCCTGCGAGTCTCTACCTTGGATGGGTCCGGAGCCGCTGAGCAGGCACCGGCTTCCGAGGAAGTACTTTGCACTACTGATTCTTGACATAGACTAACGACTACTGTCGTGACTTCTGTTCCTTTGCAAACTACCGACTTTCTAAGGCCCAGGGTATGAGCCACACCAAAGAAACCAAAGACCCCATCCTTGGCACCTGCTTCCTTGCCTCAGTCTCAAATGCTTAAAATGGCGGAAGACCTTATGTTGATCAGGTGAAGCCAAGGTGCCCCTTCCAAAAGAAAGATTTGTCCCCAGTAGTCAGGAGTCAGATGACTCTGATGCCTCTGAATATGAAGACATGCAATCCCTCTCTGCTTATGATTCTGATGCAGAGGAATCCATTTCTTCAGCCTCTTCACTTGAAGATTTTTCCTTTGGGGAATCCCTTCATACTTTAAGGGAGCATTTCCAATGGGAATGTCAGGACTACCCTAAGTCTAAAGAGACTCTCATAATTTTTAGATCTTTCACAGCACAGACCCTTGGCCATTCCTCCTGTCCTGGATATTGTGGATGATTTCATGGACTCTAGTTTGACTCCTGACACCCTCCCTCCTGCTCCCAGGAAACCTGACTGGTATTAGAGTCCCTGACTCTAACAAATTTCTTTTCAAAAATCCTACTGCTGACCCTGAGATTGTCTCCCAAGCGCCTAAAGGAATTAAAGCAACTTCTGCTAAGAATCACACCCCCTCAGATAGGGATTCCCGAGCATTAGACAGATGGGGGTAAAAAAGTATACACCTGTGCTACTCTTGCTATTAGAGCACAAAGTTGTCAGTTCGATATGCTGAAATTCCAGCAGCATACCATGGAACTCCTCAAACAAAAAATATCAACTTTTCCTGCTTGTGCAGAAAATAGTTGCAAGACTTAATGCATTCTGCAAGTCAAGTAACTAAGCACACATTGCACTGTGGTTTTGATGCCCTAGAAGCATCTTGCAGGCCAGCAGTCACTGGTTCTGTCCTTTGGAAGGCATGGTTGGCTTAAGGAACAGCCCTTGCCAGACCATGTCTAATCGAAACTATTGGATGCACTCTTGCACAAAGACAACTTATTTGTCACCAAGGCAGAGGAGGTCTTAAAGATGGAAGAAAAAGCTAAATCTATGCAGACAGTTAAGGATTTCCTGCAGGTCCAGCCACCCAGGTTCAGTAGACATTGCCCCTCCAAACACTGGTCCTTTCCTGCCCCCCTCCAGGTCAGTTCAGCCCAGCCCCTGGGGAAGCAGACCCCCCCCAGACAACAGCCACAGTGAATGCAGAGATGAAAGCAATGGAGTACCTCCACTGCTAAACCAGGGAGTGCAAAGCCCACCCCCTCATGGTAAGAACTCAGAATGACTTTCCACTTCCACCCCCTCCCTCTGCCCACCTGCACTTGCCTCTGGGAGGAAAACTCTCCTTCCACGCAAGCACCTGGGCCACCATTACCAACAACCGCTGTGTCCTCAACAATGTCTCAGGCATACATATTTTTTTTCTACACTTTAACAACCCCAAAAGGGTTCCCAGATCTACCTCCAAATCAGTTTGCAGTGGCCAAAAAGCAAGTCCATTCCCTGCTCTCCATGAGGGTAATAGAGCACCTTCCTGCAGAACAGATAGGCCAAGGTTTCTACTCCAGGCTCTTCCTGGTACCCAGAAGAGGGCACCTGGTGCCCCCTTCCTCAATTTATCCATTCTTAACACCTTCTTGGTGATACTAAAATTCAAAATGCTCACCCTCCAGCAACTACTACCTATGCTGTCCAAGATGACTGGCTAGCCACCGTAGACTTGAGGCCTAACTACACATCCCAATCAGGGAATTATGCAGGAAATATCTACGTTTCAGGGCAGGATTGCTGCACTTTCAGTTCTCGGCACTTCCCTTTGGCTTAGCTACTGCTCCCAGACTTTTCACAAAATGCCTGGCTTCCGCCATTGCTTTTTGTAGGCAAAGAAATATTCAGATTTATCCATATTTAGACAACTGCCTAATTCAGGCAGACCGGAAAAGCTGCTCAAGCACCTGGCCTTTGTAAAGGACCTACTGACCTCCTAAAGGGTACACTATCAGTGAAAAGAAATCCAAGCTACTACCCCAAAAAAATTATATTCCTGGGAGCCAGCCTAAACACAGCATCCCAGATGGCATTTCTTGCACCAGAAAAGCAAACTTACCTGACAGCCTATTAACTCAGCTAGCCACCCGACCCCAGTTATATGCAAGGAAAATGCTGCAAGCTCTGGAGTTCAAGGCATCTTGCATTCTATTCATTCCATATGCCAGACTGTATATGAGGAAACTTCAGTGATACCTAGAAAGCCTTTGGTGTTAACACACTCAAGACCTGGGAACTCTTATATCAATGATATCTTGTCTAAGGAAAGATTTCCTTTGGTAAGCAGCTGCATGCTACAACAACGAGGGACTTCCCTTCTCACCACCCCATGTCGCCCAGACCCTCACCACAGACACATTAGACTATGCCTGGGGTGCACACCTGAATGGCAGGTGCATACAGGGCCAATGGAGCCCACATCAGATACACCTGCACATCAACCAAAAAGACATGTTAGCTGTCTGGCACGCATTGACAGTTTTCAGACCACCTTCTCTCCCCAGGGGCTGTACCAATCAAAAAGTACAGTTGTGTACACTTACCATAAATGTAGATGTTCGAGTGTATTCACTGTTGCAGTCATCACATTTGGGTTAGCTGCCTGCAGGTAGCCCTCAGCCGACCTGAATGCCAGAGTCCTCAGATTTCTGCGTCTGCGGTCTCTTCTTCCATGACGTCAGGTCATCAGGGGTATAAAACATGCAGCCGACGCCATTACATTACGTTTTCTTGCTCCAGATGCCAGGTGCCCCCACAATGGGAAGCAGTTATATGGTATGGTACACCCCCATCAAAAAGCAAATATACCAGAAAAAATAAATATACCAAGCAAGAAGGAAAGGTAGAACCAAGAGAAGTCAATGGGCTGGAGGGAGGGTAACCAGTACTGCAACAGTGAATACACTTTAACATCTACATTTATGGTAAGTGTACACAGCTGTACTATGTTCTTCATGTTTCATTGTTGCAGTCATCACATTTGGGTTGATTCACAAAGCTAATGAAGGGAGGAGGAAGTTAGAGAATTAGGGGCAGCTATTAAGCCCTGCAAGACTGCAGTGGCAAATCCAGCTCTGGATTTAGAAAAGATGGGTATGTGGTAATGCTTGGTAAAGGAATGTACAGAATTCCAGGTAGCCTCTAGCATGTCCCTGGTAGGGACTCCTCTGAGAAAAAGCCGCAAACTTAGCTGCAGCCCTAGTGGAATGTGATCTTATCCCCTGTGGGTTAGGTTTTCCATGGTGCTTGTAGCAGAAATTAATGCAATGGGCTAGCCATTTGGAAATGGTTTGCTTTGAAATGGCCTTCCCCTCTGCCCCTGCAGCAAAGCCAACTAGCAGCTGTCCTGATTTTCTGAGAGGCTTAGTCCTGTCCAAATAAAGTCCAAGTTGTTTGTGCACATCCAGAGAGTGCAGTATTCCTTCCCCTTTGTTTTGTGGATTAGGGAAAAAAGTAGGCAAATGAATGGACTGATTTAGGGCCACACTAGCCACCACCTTGGGCATAAAGGAAGGATTAGTCCTAAGGGAAACCCTGTCTGCATGGAAGATAATGAAGGGTTCCACTTCCATGAGGGCCTGTAATTCAAACACTCTTCTTGCTGAAGTGATGGCTAGAAGGAAGGCTGTTTTTCCAAGAAAGGAATTTCAACTCTGCTTTTGCCGCAGGCTCAAAGGGGGGAAGAGTGAGCTTTTGCAATACAAAGTTAATGTCCCAGGCTGGAGTGGGAGCTCTCCTGAGGTGCCATGATTTTTTGGCCTCTAAGGAATTGTTTTAGCAGGGGGTGAGAGAAGAGAAGGTGGCTCAGTATTATAATGTGCTGAAATGGCAGAGGCATGAATTTTAATTGACGAGAAGGATAGGCCCTTGTGGAGCATTTCTGTTAAGTACTGTAGAATGAGGTAAGCTGGGCACCGTTGTGCCCATCCCCTGAGCCTGGCTCCAGGAACAGTACGTTTTCCGCTTTCCAGCTTAGGATTTTCTAGTACTAGTCCTCCTTGCTTCCAAAATGACATCCAGCACCTGCTTACTGAGGGATGCTAGAGGAGAGCTCAAGGAATTGGCCAGGATGCAAGGTGCTGAATCTGGCCCCACCTGCTGCGACAGCAGGGAAAAGGGGTCTGAGGCAGGTGCCATGGTTGCAGCAGTGTCATACTGCGTAAGAGGGGGTACCAATGCTGGCATTGCCAGTCTGGTGCAATCAGTATTGTCCTTGGCTTGTCCTGTTTGATCTTTGGTAGAAATTTTGAGAGGCAGAGGGGGAAAAGCATAAACTCTGAGGCTTTCCCAGGTAAAGGACAGGGTGTCCACTTTCCAGGCTCGACTGTGGGGAGTTCTTGTGCAGACTTTGTCCAGTTGATAGTTCTGAGGGGAGGCAAACGGGTCTACCTCTGGAGTCCCCCATTTGTTCTTCAAGAGGTTGAATATTTTGGGTTCTAGTTTCTATTCGGGTGGGTCCATGAGATTTCTGCTCGTCTTCTGCTAGTGACTTTAGTTTGCCTGGCAGGAATTGAGCTTGTAGGTGTGCTTTGTAGCTCAAGGCTGTGTTCCACAGAGTCATGGCTAGTCTGCAGAGAGGGTATGAGTGGGTTCCCCCCTGCTTGTTTATGTACCACATAACTGTGGTGTTTGTCTGTCTTTACCAATAGTTGTCCTGGAAGGATACGGTCTTTGAAGGCTGTCAGAGCATTCTGTAGAGCTAACATTTCTTTTTGATATGCAGGTGCATCTGTCCCGGGTTCCATTTGCCCTGAATGCCCTGCTAAGTGAGCCCCCCATGCATAGTCTGATGCGTCTGTTAGGGTTTGGGCGGCAGGGGGTAGAGTGAAAGGGAGACCCTTGTTGTGGTAGCAGGCCTCTGCCCTCCAAAGGAACTCTGTCTTCATACAAGGGATGATGGAAATCATTGTTTCCAGGTCCTGAGAATGTTGACACCATAGGCTTTAGATACCATAGGAATTTCCTCATATGTAGTCTTGCATATGGAATTAGAATGCAAGAGGCCATGAACCCCAGGGCTTACAGTATTTTCCTTGCAGATAGCTTGGGTTTTGTGGCCAATTGCTTGAAGTAGGTTGTCAAACTTTTCTCTGGAGTGAGGAATGCCATCTGGGAAATTGTATTCCTGGGAGCAAGCTTGAACACAATCTGTTGGCAGGGTACTAGATGAGATTTCTTTTCTTTGATGGTGTACCCCAGTGAGGTTAGAAGTTTCTTTACGAATGCCACTTGTAATAGTAAGTCCTGGCTTTCTGCCTGTATCAGACAATCGTCCAAGTATGGGTAAATTTGAATATTTCTCTGCCTGCAAAATGCATTGGCTGGAGGTAGACACTTTGTGAATACCCTTGGCGTAGTAGATAAGCCAAAGGGAAGTGCAGAGAACTTGAATGCATGGAGCCTGCCCTGAAGTACAGGTATTTCCTGCAAGATTTCCTTATTGGGATGTGCAGGTAAGCTTCCTTTAAGTCTTTTTGCCAGCCAGACATCCTTGGCTAGCATAGGAAGAAGCTGTTGAAGAGCTGTTTTGAATTTTGGAACTCCCAGGAAGGTGTTGAGAATAGAAGTCCGGGATAGTAGGCCAGGAGTTTTTCTTTTGTACCAGAAAGTCTTGAGTAAAAACCTTGCCCCCTTTGTTCTGCTGGTCAGGTTGAATAGACCTGATACTGAGAAGAGAACCTGCTGCTGGGCCTCTGCCCATTGATTTTGGGGGTAGGTCTGGCCAACCATTTGGGGTTGGTAGTGTGTGGAAGTGGAATCTGTATCCTTGGGAAACTCTGTTCAAAACCCATTTGTCCTGGGTAATGGGTTCCCAGTTTTTTGCATGCAGAGTGAGCTTTCCTCCTAAGGGAGCAGGTAGTTGAGCAGGGCTTGGAAGGGTTAAGGTGGTCATTGTGCCATTTTTCCGTAGGGGGGGTGGCTTACTACTCCCTGCTTTGGAAGTAGGAGACCCCCACTGCTTAGGTCTGTGCATAGCCTGCAGCTGTAGCCTAGGTGGTCTGCTGTTCTGGGTTTGGACTGAGAAGGCCTGGAAGGGACTGGAAAGGACCAGTTCTTTGAAGGCCAATGCCTACTGAATCTGGGAGGCTGTACTTGTAAGAAATCTTTAACAGTTTGCATAGATTTAGCTTCTTCCTCCATCCTTTTGAGGACTTTTGCTTTGTTGCCAAAAAGGTGGGCTTGGTTTAATGGAGCATCCAGCAATTTAGCTTTAAAATCTGGCAAGCTTTGTTCCTTAAGCCAAGCATGCCTTCTAAGTACAGAGCCAGTGACAGCAGCCCTGCAAGATGCTTCTAAAGCATCAAAACCACATTGCAAAGTATGTTTGTCAACGTGTTCTGCAGAATGCATTAAATCTTGCAATTCTTTGTGTTCTGCACAGTCAGGAATCAGCATCATTTTTTGTTTAAGTAGTCCCGTAATATGCTGCTTGATACTTTAACATATGAAACTGGCAATTTAAAGCCCTAGTGGCCAATCTGTCTAAGGCTCTAGAATCTCTATCGGAAAGGGTAGGATTTTTGGCAGCAGTAGCCTTAATGCCTTTTCGTCCTTGGGGAGTGGTGTCTGGATCCGCAGAAGATTTCTTGAAGAGGAACTTGTGAGAGTTTGGTACTCTGTAGTACCGGTTAGGTTTTCTGGGAGCTGGAGGTATAGTGTCTGAGGTAAGGTTAGATTCTAATAAAGCATAATCTACAATGTCCAGAACAGGAGGGATAGCTAAAGGCCTGTGTTGAGGCAGGAGTAAGAATTCCCCAAGTCTCTCTTTGGACTGAGTAACCCTGGCTTTCCCAGTGGAAATGCTCTCTAGGAGTATGCAAGGTTTCACCGAAAGAAAAATCTTCTGGAGGGGAAGCCGAGGGAATGGAATCCTCTGCATCAGAATCCGCATAAGTAGATGAGAGCAAATCTTGGTAATCAGAAGGAGCAGAAATATCTGATTCCTGATCAGATGAATCAAAGAAATTCAGTTCTAGGTCTTTTAGAGGGGGAAGGCTTGCATTCTCTAAGGTAATAAGGTCTTCAGCCATTCAAAGCATTTGTTTTTGAGGCATATGGGCCTGAGCCCGCGTTTGGTTCTGTTTTCTAGGCGTAGTGAGGTTTTGGCCTGAGAGATTCGGAACTTCTGGATGGAAACTGTGTCTGTTTAAAATGAATCTCTGTAGGCCTGAATGCACCCTCAGAAGGTGGTGAAACACAGCGGCTCTGGACCCATCCAAGGTACAGACCTCCGCAGGTTCCGTAGTCGAAGAAGCATCTCATGGCATACCGAACGTTTTTTTTTCGGAAGATCGGTAGTCTGATGGTTTAACGAAGCCATTTCGGAGTACCGAGACAAGAGTACGAAAGTGGATGCAAAAATTGCCCGACGAATAGTTTGGGGTTGAACAAGGCACAAAAACCCAAAAGCGAGGGACGTTGTGGTCTGGGCCTAAACAGGGTATGCTGTACGAATGAAAATATCAGACATTTTTTTCCACAGGTAAGACTAACTTTTGCTGACATCATTTGGAGCAAGACAAAATGATCTCAAAGCTATTTATCTTTTTTGAAGACTGAGTCTGAAACTCAAATGAAAATTTCAGGAGTCTGCCAACTGGCACTTGCGAACTGCTTCAGGGACTGCATGGCAAGAAAGACTGATGTAATGGCATCGGCTGCATGTTTTGTACCCCTGATGACCTGACGTCATGGAAGAAGAGACCGCATCCGATGCAGAAATCTGAAGACCATGGTATTCAGGCCGGCTGAGTGCTTCCTGCAGGCAGATGACCCAAATGTGATGACTGCAACAGAGAAACTTGAACATCAGACACCACCACAGTGATGTGGTGCATCAACAAGCAGGGAGGGACTCGCTCCTACCCTTTATGCAGACTCTCCATGACCACTTGGCTCACAGCCTCAGCCATGCAACTACAGCTGTTAGCACAATTCCTGCCAGGCTGTCTAAACTCTCTGGCAGACATCTTGAGCATAAATCTTCTGGACCCACACAAGTGGCAGCTAAACCAAAGAACCTTCACCATTAAAACTCAGAAATGTGGCACCCCAAAGGGAGACCTCTGCTTCCCACTCCAACCATCAGCTCAGCAAGTTGTTCTTCGTGTTTCACTGTTGCAGTCATTACTTTTGGGTTATCTGCTTGCAGGTAGCCCTCAGTTGGCCGGATTAACAAAGTTTTGGGTCCTGCGTCATTTGCTGTCCCTTCCATGACGTTAGGTTGTCAGGGGTATAAAACATGCAGCCAACGCCATTACATCAGTCTTTCTTGCCGTGCGGTGCCTGAAGAAGAAGCAGTTCGCAAGTGCCGGTCGTCAAACTCCTGAAATTTTCATTTTCGAGTTTCAGAACCAAAGTCTTCAACTAAAGCTTAAGTACCCAGTTGGGGAAACTTTTTCTTGCTCCTTACCGATGTTAGTAAAAGTTAATAATTTCATTACTTGTGGAAAGCAAGTACCTCAAAGATTTTCATTCTTACTGTATTCCTTGCCTAGGCCGAGACCACGACGTACCCTGCTGTCAGATCTGTGCTTCAATCCGCGCACTATCCGTCTGTATATTTTTGCCTCTAAATATTTTGGTTCTCTGTTTAACTATCCAGAAATGTTGTCTGTTAGCCATGCGACTACCGGGATTCCGAAAAAATGCAAAGAAAGACAGACAGCCGACGTCCAAAACTGCTGGCGCTTCTAAGCCAGTCGCCAGTTTGCAGCCCCTGATACCTGCCACTTCTGATTTGCAGGCCTCTACTGAGACCCATTCGGAGTCTGGTATGCCGCGAGATGCTTCAAGTATGAAACCCATGGATGCGTCTACCTTGGATGGGTCCACAGCCGCTATGCAGGCACCGGCTTCTGAGGGTGTATTCAGGCCTACAGACTTGCATATTAAATCGACACCTCCTTCTTTACTTAAGCCTAAATTTCGGTCCATGTCTAAAAAACAGACTCCCAGGCCACATGCTTAGGCCTAAAAAAACAAATGCGAATGGCTGAAGATCTAATGACTCTAATCAGGGGTAGCCAACCCCCCCCCTTCTAAGAGGCCTAGGACTGAAGTTGATTATGAATCTTCTGATCAGGCTTCTGTTTTTTCTGATTTCTTCTGATATGGATTTGCCCTTATCTACTTATGAAGATTCTGATGCAGAGGACTCCATTCCCTCTGTTTCCCCTCCTGAGGAGTTTTCTTTTGGGGAAACCTTATGTACTCTAAGGGAGCATTTCCATTGGGAAAGCCATGATTTTTCTTATTCAAAAAAGAGGCTTGGGGATTTCCTTCTCCTACCTCAGCATAGGACTTTAGCTATTCCTCCTGTACTAGACATTATTGATGCTTTTTCGGAGTCTAGTTTGGCCCCCGATTCCCTGCCTCCTGCTCCCAGAAAACCTGACTGATACTACAGGGTCCCTGAGTCCCACAAGTTCCTTTTCAAAAATCCTATTGCAGATCCAGAGACTATTTCACAGGGGCCAAGGGCATTATGGCTTCTACTGCTAAAAATCCTACCCCTTCTGATAGACTCCAGGGCGCTGGATAGATGGGGTAAGAAGCTTTACAGTTCTGCAACCTTGGCCATTAGGGCTTTAAACTGCCAGTTTCATATGTTAAAGTATCAGCAACATGTTATTGGACTGTTTAAACAGAAAATGATGATTCCTGACTGTGGAAAATAAAGAATTACAGGATTTAATGCATTCTGCTGAACAAGTTGGAAAACATACTTTGCAATGTGGCTTTGATACATTAGAAGCCTCTTGCAGGGCTGCTGTTACTGGGTCTGTGCTCAGAAGGCATGCTTGGCTTAAGGAGCAATATTTGCCTGATCATGTTGAAATTAAATTGTTGGATGCTTTTTTAAATCGGGACCGCCTGTTTGGCAACAAGGCTGAGGAAGTTCTTAAAAAGATGGAAGATGAAGCTAAATTTATGCAAACTGTTAAAGATTTTTTTACAAGTTCTGCCTCCTTGATTTAGTAGGCACTGGCCCTCTAAGTATTGGTCCTTTCCAGCCCCTTCCAGGTCTTCTCAAGCCAAACCCAAACAGCAAAAACTCCAGGTTTCATCCCAGGGGACACACAACTAAGCAGTGGGGGCCTCCACTTCCAAATCTGGGAATAAAACTCCCCCCTATGGTAAACTGTCTCAATGACTTCCTTTTAAAATTTCCAAGCACTTATCAACTGACTGCCCCTTTGGGGGGAAGGATTGCTCTTCATGCAAAGAATTGGGAACTCATTCCCCAGGACAAATGGGTTTTAAATATAGTGTCCCAGGGATACAGATTTCACTTCTACATGTTGCCAACACCAAGTGGGTGGCTGGACCTCCCCCCAAATCAGTGGGCAGAGGCCCAAAAACAAGTGCTTTTTCTCTCAAGCATGGGGACTATTCAACTGGTACCAGAAGAGGAAAAGGGACAAAGATTCTACTCAAGACTTTTCTTGGTACCCAGAAAAGACAATTCATGGCATCCTATCCTGGACCTGTCTACTCTAAACACCTTTTTGGAGATTCCAAAACTCAAGATGCTGACTCTTCAATTACTTCCTATGCTAGGCAAAGATGTTCGGTTGACATTAGATTTAAAAGAAGCATACCTGCACATCCCAATCAAGGGAGTCTTGCAGAAGATGACTACGCTTCAAAGCAGGCTACACGCACCATCAGTTCTCTGCACTGCCCTTTGGCTTATCTACTGCACCCAGGGTATTCGCAAAGTGCCTAGCTCCAGTTATTGCATTTTGCAGGCAAAGAAATATTCAAATATGCCCATACCTGGACGATTGTCAAATTCAGGCAGAAAGCCAGGATATATTTTTGAATCATCCGGCCTTTGTAAAATGGTTCTAACTTGTCTGGGGTACACCATAAACGAAAAGAAATCACACCTGGTACCCTGTCAACAAATTATATTCCTGGGAGCAAGCTTGAATACAACTTCCCAGATGGCTTACCTCACGCCAGAGAAACATTCTTTTGACAACCTACTTCAAACAAGTGGCCACAAAAACCCTGCTATCTGAAAGACTAATACTGCAAGCCTTGGGGTTCATGGACTCCATTCTTCTAATTCCATATGCAAGACTACATATGAGGAAACTACAGTGGTATCTAAAAAGCCTATGGTGTCAACATTCTCAAGACCTAGAAACAATGATTCCTATCCTACCTTGCCTATGCCTAGAGTTCCTTTGGTGGGCAGAGGCCTGCCACCAAAACAAGGGACTACCTTTCACACCACCCCCTGCCGCCCAAACCCTAACAGACGCATCAGACTATGCATGGGGGGCTCACTTGGCTGGGAGGTGCATTCAGGGCAAATGGAACCCAAGTCAAATGCACCTGCATATCCATCAAAAAGAAATGTTAGTTGTACAGAATGCTCTGACAGCCTTCAAGGACCACATTTTTCCAAGACAACTAATGGTAAAGATTGACAACACCACTGTTATGTGGTACATAAACAAGCAGGAGGGTACACATTCTTACCCCCCTCTGCAGACTAGCCATGGCATTGTGGAACACAGCCTTGAGCTACCAAGTGCACCTACAAGCTCAGTTCTTGCCAGGAAAATTAAATACACCGGCAGATGGACTAAGCAGAAACCTCATAGACCCACGCGAGTGGAAATTGGAACCAAGAAATGTTCTTTTTGTTTCACTGTTGCAGTCATTACATGTGGGTAATCCTGCTGCCAGGTTGCCCTCAGTCGGCCAGAATTCCAAAGTCCTGGGTCTTGCGTTGGCTGCTGTCGCCCCTTCCCAGATGTCAGGCGTATAAAAGATGCAGATGCCATTTTCTTCAGTCTTTCTTGCGCGGTGCCTGAAGCAGAAGCAGTTCGCAAGTGCTGGTCGGCAGACTCCTGAGATTTTCGTGTTCGAGTTTCAGATCCAAAGTCTTCAATAAAGCTAAGTACCCCGTTTGTGAAACTTTTTTCTTGCTCCACACTGATGTCAGAAAAAGTAAATAATTGTATTTCTTGTAGAAAGCAAATACCTCATAAGGACTTTAATTTTTACTGTATTCCTTGCCTAGGCCCAGATCCCAACATTTCTGGTTGTCTGTTTTGTGTTAGATTTAACCAATGCACTAATCAGCGCCTGTATGATTTTGCGTTATAGTATTTTGGATGCCGGTTTAATTATCCAGAAATGTTATCGGATAGCCATCCAACTACCGGAGTTCACAAAAAACGCAAAGAAAATGAGAGACAAGAGGCCCAAAACCGATGAAGCTTCTAAGCCAGTCACCAGGTCTCATCGAGGTGCTTTTGCAGCCCCTGATGCCCGCTACTTTAGAGTCGCAGGCCGCTACAGACTCCCTCGTCGAGTCGGCCATGCCATTGGAAACAAGGTATTGGAGCCTCGGATACTATTCCTTCAGATGGGTCTGGAGCCGTTGAGCAGGCACCGGCTTTTGCGGTGTATTCAGACCTAAACATTTTTACATTGTTAAACCAATCTCTGCTTCAAAGGCAAAGTCTAAAGCACCTTAATTTGACCTGTTAGCCTGCATTTAAATTGGAACCTGTGTTCTGAGAGACAGCCTTACAAGACCATCTGCAAATATACAGAGCTGAGTATAGTTTTCTTTATTATAGAGTTTAATTGTTGCTTGGATATCTGTTGTCTCACTGTTCTGAGAGTCTGATCTGCAAATGTACAGAGCTGAGTATATTATTTTGGTTTTATAGTTTATACTATTAGTGGTTGCTCAAATCTCTGCTGAAACTGTCTCCCCCCCCTCCCTGTTTTTGGTTTGTGGTTTAAATTTGGTTGCTTTTGCAGTGCCCGCCCCCACTGTAGATTTGATCTAGGACACTCTCCCAGTCCCATCTCTTTACCGCATTCTGCCTAATAAACCCTTTCTGCACTTGCTTTTAGTTCTTTTTAATTTAATTGCATTTTTCAAACTGTGTGGTCTAATATTGCTACATAGTCAAGTGTGCTAGCTTGCACTGCATGTGAATTGTTTTTACTACTGTTTTTGCTACTTTTCTGTAAAAAAAAAAAAAAAAAAAAAACTAAGCCTGTTTCCTACCTTTCCTGTAACTAGTGATCCAGATACAGATTTGCTGTATCCAGGACTGTTTGTAAGCTGCTGAGACCCCTAAGCCTTTCTGTGTTGGTGGGAAGCCTTCTAGCTCATCACTGGGAGTAGTAAGCATTAGGTAACCTGTCTACCACATAAGGAGTGGTTCTGGCCCAGAATTTGTAGTTATTGGCCATTTGGGCAATCTTCCATATCTCTCAACTTTCTGATTTGAAAGCCTGCATTTGCACTTGTTTCTGTCCTGTAACTCGTCTAGTGCAGATACAGATTCTTAGTTTTAGCACTTAAATTTGCTTATTCATACCCAGCACTTGTTCAGAACTTGTAAGCACTAAATAAGCTACTAATTACTATAGCACTCAATCTTCCTCACTACCTAGAGGAAAACCGTTTTTGTACTTACTTTTCTCACTGGCGTTGAGAAAAACTGCTCTTGTACTCACTTTCCTGACTTATCTAGAGGAAAATAGTTTTTTATTCAGGCATGTCCAAGGGTCGGCTCCCAGTGTTCTCCCCTGTCTATCTGATGAATCTGGGCATCTCGAGGCAATGTAGAAATTGCCTCATGTACACAGACAACCCTCTCCTCCTACCACCCAACACTACAACCTGTGAGAGATGCACTTATCTAGCCAAACTGGAGGTAAAGCTCTCATCAGCCAAGACAACCTGACAAGTCATGAGGAGAAGGTAAACATTTGCACCACACTCATCATATAGTCTCACTATGTCTACACCACCAAAATCCACACATAGAAACTCAAAAACATTTGCGGAGGCTCTCAATAATAATCTGCCTAAGCAACAGAGACCTCCAAAGCAGAAACACAAGCAACATCCATCCCCCAACACAACCCAAATGAGACACAGCCCACAGATTCAGTGTGCCACTCTAACACAGCCAATAAGGCAAAACAACATACCCAACACACACTAGTCATAGGTGAGACTATAGTCAGGCACACTGTCTCACTCACCAGGCTAAACAAGGAGAAGGTTACTGTCAGCTGGCTGTCGGGTGCCAGGATCCGCCAAATAACCCACGCACTCAGGTCACTCCACAACAAGTACAAATATGACTGTCATTGTCCATGTTGGTGTGAATGACCTGAGACGTACCTTCTTGGACTACATGAAGAGACATGGAAGAGCTCTGTGATCTTGTAGCCCAGGCAGGTATGACCCTAGCCCTGAGTAGCATTCTGCCATCACCCATAATGATACCACAGTACAAGGACAAAATGATTGATTTCAACAATTGGCTAAGTTTCTGGTGTCATTCAAAGGGGATCCAGTATCTGTCTGCTTGGGATGACATGGTCGACAGACCATGATGCTTTGCCACAGATGGCCTGCACCTGTCGCCCCTAGGATTCCGGATACTGGCTAAGGCTGTTGCTGCCCCTATAAGTGCCTCTTTTAGGCAGGGTTCAAGTAACAAATTCACCACCATAACAGGAACAGGCAAGCAAAAACTGAGGGCAATGCTACTCCATGCTAGAAGTCTAAATTTCAAAATGCACTCACTCGAGATGCTCCTTAAAATGGAGAACATCGATATCTGTGCAGTGACTGAGACCTGGTTCAAGGCTCCAGAGAGCACCCCTGCACTACCGGGCTATAACTCATACCACACTTCGGCCATCTAACCTGGACCGAAACACCAAAGGTGGGGGTGTGTCTATATTCATTAAGGATATCCGCACCTCCAGGCTAGTTGCTCAGCATAATGCATCCGAGGTTATCCAAGTGCAACTAACTCTTGGCAAAACTGCAATCCAAATTGTAGCTTGCTACAGATCCCCCACCATACCCCAGGATTCCCACTCCTCTTTTCTTGATGTACTGGAAAATATTAGGGTTCAACCAAACACCCTAATAATGGGAGACTTCAACTACCCCACCATTAACTGGGAAGACTACTGTTGTACTAACTCCTTAGCGCAACGCTTTCTGGAATTCATAAACTCCAATGCCCTAGATCAACTTATCCACACCCCCACCAGGGGCAACAGTATCCTAGACCTAGTCATTACCAACATGAGTGACAGGTGTTCCACACCTGAAGTCAACTCCTTGTTGGTCCGATCCGACTATAAGCTAATCACCCTTGATATCCACATCCCACCCCCACCCCCCATTAAGGAAACCACAGTAAGAAATTTCTCCAAAGCCAACTTCATGCTTCTTAAGACAGAAGTAGTGAACTTCATGACACCCATGCAGATGGACAATACAGTTACAACTGCTGAATCCTACACAAATGTGCTCTATAAGCACCTACATGTGTTCATGGATCGTGCTATCCCAAACAGAACCAAGACGCTATCCTCCAAAAAAAAAAGAAGCCAGTCTGGTGGTCCCCTGCCATAAACAAACTGTACAACAGAAGGAAGAAACTGTTGCAAAAGAGAGTAAAATCCCATGAGTGGAGGAGCTCCCTGGTCAGCCTGGGTAAGAAGCTGAGATCCCTTATAAGATCCTCCAAAGCTAGCTACGAAAATAAAATTGCCACTAATTCCAAGGACAACCACAAAGCATTCTATAGCTGTCAAGAATCTCAATGGCAACACCCAGATCTGCTCTGAGTTACAGCACAAAGGCATGAAAATTACAGAACCAACTGATATTGCCAACATCCTGGCAGATAGGTTCAGTGCTAACTTTACCCCCCCCACCCCCCACCCCCTAAAGGTCCCATATCTATACAGGAAGAATGCAGAGTCCCTGTAATCACAACTATGCAGGTGAAAGCTGCACTCTCTAAAGCCAAAAACAGCATCCATGGGACCGGACAACATCCCAGGATGCGTTTTACACGAACTTCAGAATGAACTGGCTCCCCACTTAAGCATCCTGTTCAATAATAGCATCGCATCAGGCTTTGTGCCCACTGAATGTGACGCACAGCAACAGTTATCCCACTCCACAAAGGGGGAGCCACCACTTATCCCGGGAACTATAGACCTATTAGCCTGACGAGCCTGGTCTGCAGAGCCATGGAACTCCTAAAGAAAGACATTGGTGGCCTCCAAACTCTGGATCCCACCCAGTTCGGGTTTGTGAAAGGCAGATCATGCCTCCTGAACCTGATCGACTACTTTGAGGCAGTCACCAAAGCCGTAGATGAGGGTAAAGTGGTTCACACAGCCTATCTTGACCTCGCCAAGGCTTTCAACACCATCCCCCATTCTGGAATTATAGCTAAACTCAAACTAGGCATAAATCCCTACATCACAAGATGGGTTGCCAACTGGCTCACTGACGGAACCCACACTGTAAAAGTTGCAGACTCCAAATCTGACCTCAAACCAGTGACAAAGTACCACAGGGTTCCGTCCTGGGACTGCTCCATTTTTGTATCTACTTCTCTGAAGTACAGGCTAACACAGAAAGCCTCTTACTAACGAAGTTCGCAGATGACTGCAAACTAGGAGCCATAGTAAAGTCCCCAAATGATGTGAACATCCTACAGAAGGGCCTCTCTGAGACAGATGCCTGGTGTCAGAGCCATGGCCTCAAGCTCAATGCCAAAAAGTGCAGTGTCATCCCCTTTGGTAAAAACTCTGTACCCATGAACTTACCACATAGGCAGCAATCTACTTAAAACCGAATGCGTGATGAGAGAATGCGTGATAAGAGACCTTGGGACCCAAGTGGACAGTAGTCTCTCCTTTGATAGTCACATCGCCACAGTAGTCAGGAAGTCCTTCTACGTGGTACACCTCATCATAAAAGGGTTCTCATCCAGGAAATAAGTCATCGTTGCCCTCTACTCATCACTCATTAGACCCTTTATAGAGTACAATGCCCCTTTTGGAATGTACCTCACAAGACATCTGCAGCAGCTGGAAAGGCCACAGAAGTACCTCACAGAGTATTACTGGACTCAAACAAATGCCCTACACTGACCGCCTCAAAAAACTCCAGCTTTACTCCGTAGCATATTGCCTACTCAGAGGTGATCTCTGCCTAACATATAAAGCTATGTCAAACCCAGAGCTGCTACACCTAAAGAAATCCCAATCCCTCTGAGCTACACACTCTAGGGACCTAAACCTTGTCACCGCAATAAACAGGACATGCTGGAGGGATAGATTCCTATCCCAGAGACTTCCCATACTCTGGAACATGCTACCCATCTATGTCGAGCAAAGTTCTTCATTAGCACTCTTCAAGAAAAATCTTGAGTGGATGGGAAATAGGAAATACACCCCAGGGATCACTTCTGTGTCTCTGCTCATCAGTGGCACAGGAAAATGACTTTCTTGGGTGGCATAAGCCAGGGAACCTTGTTGGCTAGGCTTGTGTAGGCCCTTGGGCCGATAGCCTAGTACCTACCTATGAACCTTCTAAAGCAAAGAAACTCAAGAGCCACATGGAGAGGCCTCTATGCCCAAAAAACAGATGCTCAAAATGGCCGAAGACTTAATTACCTTGATCAGGGGTTCCCACCCCCCTCGTGATAAGAGGACTAGGCAAGAGACTATAAATCTTCGGATCAGGTTTCTATTTCTTCTGATTCCTCTTCTGATCAGGAATATTCCCCCCCCAATGAGGATTCTGATGCTGAAGAACCTATATCTTCAGCTTCTCCTCCAGAGGACTATTCTTTTGGGGAAACCTTGCATAACATGAGGGAGCATTTCCACTGGGAGGGCCAAGATTTTTTAGAATCTAAAAAGAGGCTCAGGGATTTCCTTTTACTACCTCAACACAGGCCACTAGCCATTCCACCTATGTTGGATATTGTAGATGTGTTTTCGGAGTCTAGTCTTACCTCTGACTCCTTATCTCCAGCTCCTGTTAAGCCTGACAGATATTACAGGGTTCCGGACTCTCATAAATTCATTTTTAAAAACCCTGCTGCAGACCCAGAAACTATTTCACAGGGTCTCAAAGGTGTTAAGGCTTCCGCTGCAAAAAACCTTACCCCCTCTGACAGATTCTAGGGCACTGGATGGATGGGGAAAAAAGGTTTACACATCTGCTACCTTGGCTGTAAGGGCCCTAAACTGTCCGTTTCATATGCTCAAATATCAGCAACATGTCATGGCATTGCTTAAACAGAAAATGTTATTAAACTCAATGTGCAGAAAACAAGGAAATGCAGGATTTATTGCATGCAGCTGAAGTTGGAAAGCATACTTTGCAATGTGGTTCTGATTCTTTTGGAGGCCTCCTGCAGGGCCACAGTTACAGGTTCTGTAAGTAGGAGGCATGCTTGGTTAAAGGAACAAAATCTGCCTAATCATGTCAAAGTTAAATTATTAGATGCACCTTTACAGCATGATACTTTGTTTGGTGTTAAGGCAGAGGAGGTGTTAAAGAAAATGGAGGACAAAGCTAAATCTATGCAAACTGTCAAAGATATTTTACAAGTACAGCCACTTAGGTTTAGTAGACACTGGCCTACAAAGAATTGGGCCGTTCCTATGTCAGACAGACCTCAAAGGGGCAGATCCAGACTCCCTAGAGGCAGATCCCAGGCACAAGGTTCCTACAGGTCAAAGCAATGGGGTTGCTTCTACCTCCAAAGTTGAAGACAAATCACAACCATACAGGAAACAGTCCCAGTGGCTTCCCCCTGCCTGCACCAAGCACTTCTCTTGGCAGCACCATTAGGGGGAAAATTAGCGCTTTTTTCTCAAAATTGGCACATTATAACCCATGACAAGTGGGTTCTAAATATCATGTCACAATGGTACAAGTTCCATTTCCATACCCTGCCAAAGGCAAACAACTGGCCAGATCTGCCAAAACATCAGTGGGCAGAGGCACAAAAAGTCTCATCCCTCATGGACATGGGTGCCATTCAACAAGTGCCAGAGCAGGGACAAGGATTTTACTCAAGACTGTTCTTAGTACCCCGAAAGGACAAGGCCTGGAGACAAATACTGGACCTATCTATTCTGAATGCATTCCTGGATATTCCAAAATTCAAGATGATGACTTTGCAGCAGTTTCTGCCCATACTGGGCAAGGACGTTTGGCTGGTGACTCTATACCTAAGAGGCATACCTGCATGTCCCAATCAGACAATTATGCAAAATATACCTCAGATTCAAGGCTGGTTCAATGCATTACCAATTCTCTGCACTGCCCTTTGGCTTATCTACTGCGCCCAGGGTCTTTACAAAGTGCCTGGCACCAGTCAATGCATTCTGCAGACAAAGAGGAATACAAATATATCCTTACCTGGACAACTGTCTAATTCAAGCAGAGAACAAGGACATTCTTCAACTTCTGGCGTTTGTGAAAAGACTTCTAACATGCCTAGGGTACACAGTCAATGAAAAGAAATCAAAACTAGTACCCTCTCAAGAGATAATATTCATGGGTGCAAGCTTAAATACAACTGCCCAGATGGCTTATCTCATGCCAGCCAAACAAAGGCAACTGACTACCTATTTCAAAATTTTGGCAAAGGCCCAGTTATCTGTAAGAAAAATTCTGCAGGCTTTGGGCTTCATGGCATCCTGCATCCTACTAATTCCATATGCAAGACAGCATATGAGGAAACTTCAATGGTACCTAAAAAGTGTTTGGTTTCAGCATTGCCACAGCCTGGAAACAATGATTACTCTCATTCCCTGCCTACAACAGGAGTTTCACTGGTGGGCAAATGCTTGTCACCAAAACAAGGGACAGCCATTCACATTGCCCCCAGCCAGGCAGACACTAGCAACGGATGCATCAGATTATGCCTGGGGGTCCTACATGGCAGGAAGATGCATTCAGGGCACATGGTCCTCAACCCAAATGCATCTTCATAGCAATCAAAAAGAGATGCTAGCTGTTCAGAATGCCCTGACAGCCTTCAAGGACCTACTTCATCCGGGACAACAACTGATAGACACCACGGTCATGTGGTATATAAACAAGCAGGGGTGGCACACATAGTTATCCCCTTTGCAGACTAGCCATGACTGTGGGACACAGCATTAACTTACCAAGTACATCTGCAGGCACAATTCCTGCCAGGAAGGAAAAAATACTCTGGCAGACTAAGCAGAAACCGCATGGATCCCCACGAGTGGCAGCAGGATCCACAAGTCTTCAGCATGACTAGGAAATGGGGATGCCCGGACATAGATCTGTTCGGCTCCCCTCACAACTACCAACTAAAAAGATTCTTCACAAGGACTTGTCACAGACAAGCATGGAAAGTGGACGACGTATCTTTCAGCCTGAAAAAAACTGTCATATGCCTTTCCCCCACTGTCTCTCCTCCCCAGGTACTCGTAAAGGTCAGAAGGAGAACCCAAAACTGATACTGATTGCCCCAGACTGGCCCCGCCAGTACTTGTTTCCACTCCTAAAGAACATGTCTCAATGCTCAGCTTGGACCTTACCTCAAATACCTCCTCTACTGTCTCAGCAAAACAATTAGATCCTGCACAGCCAACTCCGGACTTTAAACCTGGCAGCGTGGCGGATAATGTAGTCCTACAAACACATCTCTCAGTAAAGCTGTGGATGTCATTTTGGAGGCCAGAAGGCCTAGTGCTAGAAAATCTTATGCTGGAAAATGGAAGAGATTCTGTGCTTGGAACCAGGCACAAGGAACAGATACAGCTGTGCCAAATATTCCTCAGATTTTGCAACACTTAACTGAGATGGTGGACAAAGGCCTATCTTTTTCATCTCTTCATGCCTCTGCCATTTTGGCTCATTTCAATAAAGAGCCACCAATCTTTTTTCATCCCTTATTAAAACAGTACCTCAGAGGAGCCAAAAATTTAAGGCCTCCAAAGAGATCACCAATGCCTGCATGGGACCTCAACTGTGTCTTAGAAAAACTCACCCTGCCTCCTTTTGTTCCAGCTGCTACTGCTGATATAAAGTTTTTTATCTTGAAAAACAGCTCTGCTAGCAATAACTTCTGCAAGATGAGTTTCGGAGCCACAGGCACTCATGGCTCTGGAACCTTTTATTTTTTATCCAGCCAGGGTCTCCCTGAGGACAAACCCAACATTTATGCCTAAGGTGGTGTCCAATGTGGCTCTTCACCAAACTATTCATCTGCCAACTTTTTTATCCAAATCCACAGAACAAGGGGGAGATAATTCTGCATTCTTTGGATGTACACAGACTGCTTAGATTCTACTTCGACAGAACCAAAGTTTTCAGAAAGAGAGCAATTACTAGTGGCATATGCTGCAGGATCACAAGGAAGGGCGATCTCAAAGCAGACTATTTCAAAGTGAATAGGCCACTGCATTAGTTTCTGCTACTTGCACCATGGCAAACCAGTGCCTAAGGGTATTGGGCCACATTCAACAAGAGCTGCAGCCACTTCAGCAGCCTTTCTCAGGGGAGTACCAACCAAGGACATTTTAGAGCTGCTACGTGGAGTTCAGTGCACACCTTTACAAAGTACTATCATCTGCCACTCTACTCTAAATCCAGGGCAGGCTTTGCCACTGCAGGTTCTGCAGGGCCTCATAGCCGCTGCTAATGCTGTTTAGCTCCAGCCCCCCAACCGTAGCTTTGGGACTCTACCCAAATGTAAAGACTGCAACAGTGAAACAGGAAGAACATAGTACAGTTGTGTACTCTTACCATAAATGTAGATGTTCGAGTGTATTCACTGTTGCAGTCCAGGTTACCCACCATCCCCCTTTCTTCTGATGGAACCCCTCTAAGTTTATATTGGTGCATATATATATATATATATATATATATATATATATATATATATATATATATATATATATATATATATATATATATAAATTTTGGCTACCCTTTTATGGGGCACCTGACATCTGGGGCAAGAAAAACTAACGAAAATGGCGTTGGCCGCATCTTATACCCCCTGACGACCTGACATCAGGGAAGGGGCGACAGCAGCCGACGCAGGACCCAGGACTTTGGAATTCAGGCCGACTTGACTTGAGGGCAACCTGCCAGCAGGATTACCCAAATGTAATGACTGCAACAGTGTATACACTCCAACATCTACATTTATGGTAAGTGGACACAACTGTACTTTTTCACCATGTTGACGAGCAAACAGGGAGCCCAGAAATAGACCTTTTTGCCTCTCCCCAGAACTACCAGTTGGACAAATTTTGCTCAAGGACTCCCCAGAAACAAGCCTGGAAAGAGGTTTTTCCAGCTGAAGGAAAGAGCGTCCAATCGGTCTATGCCTCCCCCCCCCCCTCTGCCTCTGCTCTCCAAAGTACTACTAAAAATCAAACAGGACAGTGCAAGGATTATTTTGATTGCTCCAGGCTGTCCGTGCCAACACTGGTACCCCCTCCTGCGCAATGTCACTGTTGTCTCCATGACACCTACCTCAGACTCCTTCCCTGCTGTCTCAGCAGGAGAACCAGATTCTGCTCCCTCAGCTTCTAACACTGAACCTTGCTGCCTGGCTAATTACCTGTGATGGATATTTTAGAGGCAAGGAGGCCTAGTACCAAAAGTTCTTATGCTTAAAAATTAGGATTTTGTGCCTGGAACCAAACTCAAGGGATGAGCGCAGCAGCGCCCTATTTACCTCAGATTTTACAATACTTAACTGAGATGCTTCACTAGGGCCTGTCTTTTTCCTCTTAAAATCCACGCCTGAGCCATTTCAGCTCATAATGCAGAACCTCCCCTCTTCTCTCATCCACTGCTCAAGCAGTTCCTCAGAGGGGTCAACATTTGAGACCACCCAGGAGAGCTCCATCCTCAGCCTGAGACCTTAACTTTGTCTTGGAGAAACTCACTCTACCTCCTTTCGAGCCAGCTGCTACTGCAGACTTAAAATTTCTTTCTTGGAAAATCACTTTCCTTTTAGCAATCACTTCAACTAGAAGGGTATCTGAATTTACAGACTATTATGGCAATGGAGCCTTTCATCATCTTTCATGCGGACAGGGTGTCCCTCGGAAACAATCCATCTTTCATGCCCAAGGTGGTATCCAGTGTGGCTCTTAATCAGTCCATTCTTTTGCCAGCCTTTTTCCGAATTCACAGAATAAAGGGGAACGGATACTGCATTCCTTAGATGTGCACAGACAACTTACTTGGACAGGACTAAACCACAAAGGAAATCTGAACAACTGCTGGTGGCATTTGCTGCAGGGGCAGAGGGGAAGGCTGTTTCAAAGCAAACCATTTCTAAATGGATAAGCCCATTGCATTTATTTCTGCTATAAGCACCATGTAAATCCTATCCCTCAGGGGATCAGACCTCACTCCAGGGCTGCATGTACCTCTACAGCCCTTCTCTGAAGTGTCCCTACTAGGGACATCCTAGAAGCTGCTACCTGGAGTTCTGTACATACTTTCACCGAGCATTATCATTTGCCAATTTTCTCCCTAATGCTATCTAAATTCCTCCCCTCAACCATAGCTTTGGGAGTCTGCCCAAATGTGTTGACTGCAACAGTGAAACACAAAGAACATAGTACAGTTATGTACACTTACCATAAAAGTAGATGTTGGTGTATTCACTGTTGCAGTCCTGGTTACCCTCCCTCCAGCCCCCTAACTTCTTTTGGCTATACCTCTACTTTCCTTTACTATGCTTTAAAGCCTTTTTGGTGTATTTGCTTTTTTGTTGGAGGTATATCCTTGTACTTTTATATTTAATTGATTCCTATTAGGGGGCACCTGACATCTGGGGCAAGAACTGATGTAATGGCGTCGGCTGCATGTTTTATACCCCTGACGACCTGACGTCATGGAAGAAGGGACAGCAACTGACGCAGGACCCAAGACTTTGTTAATCAGGCCGACTGAGGGCTACCTGCAAGCAGATAACTCAAATGTAATGACTGCAACAGTGAATACACTCTAACATCTGCATTTATGTTAAGTGTTCACAACTGTACATTCTGCACCAGGGAGCCTCACTGCAGTGCCTGGAAAGTGGATGCTCTATCTTTGCAGTGGGTCAACCTCTGTCTGTGCATTTCCCCCACTACCTCTCATTACCAGGGTACTGCTCAAAATAGAGGAAAACTTATGGGCAATCCTGATTGCCCCGGACTGGCCATGCCAGCACTGGTACCCACTGCTGCGCAGCCTGTCCCCTCTGCCGCCATGGCATCTCCTTTGGATCTCAACACACCTGACCCAGAGGGAAGGAGAATTCATGCATCCCCAATTGCAGACCCTCAATTTGGCAGCCTGGCTTATTCCCTGACAATTGTACAAGCTGCCAATTTTGGTAAACTGGTTCTAGATGTTATACGTGAGGCCAGATGCCCTAGCACTAGAAAGTCTTATTCTGACAAATGAAAAAGGTTATTCACCTGGATCCAGGCTAAGGGAGCAGATAAAGTGCAGCCCTCCCTATCGCTCATCCTGGATTACCTAGCTGACCTACTACACAGTGGTCTATCCTTTTCCTCTATTAAAATTCATGTCTTTGCTCTTTTTATCACTGAGCAACCTCTTTTTTTCTCAACAAACAGTTTCTCAGAGGGGCTAGCAGCTTGAGGCGGCCACCCAGAAGAGCACCCACCCCAGTTTGGGACATAATCTTTGTGTTAGAGAAACTCACCTTGCCCACTTTGAACCAGCAGCTTCAGCAGAACTAAATTTTCTCTTATGGAAGACTGCCTTGCTTCTGGCCATCACTTCAGCAATGAGAGTGTCCGAGCTACAAGCACTAATGGCTGTAGAGCCGTTCATCATTTTCCATGCTGACAGGGTCTCCCTCAGGACTAGCTCATCCATGTCAAAAGGGGTGTCGAGTGTGGCTCTCAACCACCCCATTCATTTGCCCACCTTTCCCTCACCCACAAAACAAGGGGAAATACTGCACACTCTGGATGTGCATGGACAGCTCAGATTCTATCTAGACAGGACAAAATCATTCAGAAAGACTGATCAGTTGTTAGTCAACTTTGCTGCAGGAGCAGAAGGCAAAGCCATATCCAAACAAACCATTTCCAAATGGATAGCTCACTGCATCCATTTCTGCTACTAGCAACATGGGGAAACCTCCCCTTAAGGGGGTCGGAACTCACTCTACTAGACCAACCTCCACCTCTGCAGCTTTCCTCAGAGGAGTCCCCACCAGGGACATCCTGGAGGCTGCAACATGGACATCTGTTCATACCTTCACCAAACATCACCACCTGCCTATCTTCTCCAAATCCAGGGCAGGCTTTGCCACCGCAGTCTTGCAAAGCATTCTAGCCAGCTGCCAGTCGTCTTGACTGCCTCCACCCTTTTCCTCAGCTTTGGGAATCAACCCAAGTGTGATGACTGCAACAGTGAAACACGAAGAACATAGTACAGTTGTATATATGTACCATAAATATAGATATTTGAGTGTATACACTGTTGCAGTCCTGGTTTCCCTCCCTCCACCCCTATTTCTCTCTCTCTCATATTACATGGAACTTTTTGGTGTTTACTTTCTACTGGTGAGGTTCTTCCACCATATTCTGGCTCCCACTTGGGGGCTTCTGACAGGGCAAGAAAAACTGATGTAATGGCGTTGGCTGCCTTACTTTATACTACCTACGACCTGACATCAGTACTGAGGTGACAGCAACCGATGCAGAAATACTAAGCCTCTGGTATTTGGGCTGCCAGTCCTGAGGTGACAGCAACCAATGCAGAAGTACTAAGCCTCTGGTATTCGGCCTGACTGAGGGCTACCCTGGCAGGGATAACCCAAATGTGGTGATTGCAACAGTGCATACTCTAACATCTACATTTATGGTAAGTGTACACAACTGTACTTTCCTTCTCTAAGGCGAGTTCTAAGCCAACCTTTTTATGACAAACACTCTCAATGACTCCTCCTCCCTCTGCCCTCCCTTCACTCATCTAAAACTAGGAGGAAGGATCTCCCTCTTCAAAGACAATTGCCTTTCTGTAACAAAGGATCAATGTGTCTTAAAGATCATTTTTCAGGGACAGAAATTCTCTTTCAGCGAACTTCCTATTCTAAGAGGGCACCTGGACTTGCCTCCAAATCAGTGGGCAGAGGCATTGAAACTGGTACAAACTCGCATATCACAGGGTTCCATGGAACCTGTCCTCTCAGATCAAACAGGCAAAGGATTTTATTCCAGACTATTCCTTGTTCCCAGAAAAGAGGGCACTTGGCGCCCCATCCTGGATCTATCCATTATGAGCTCCTCCCTGCTGGTCCCCAGATTCAAAATGCTAACTTTGCAGCGGCTGCCTATGCTAACAAAAAATGCCTGGCTATTGACTCTAGACCTAAAAGATGCTACCTCCATATCCCAGTCAGGGAATCTTGCAGGGAATTCCTGCGCTTCAGAGCAGGCTCGCAAGACTTTCAGTTCTCTGAGCTGCCCTTTGGCTTATCTACTGCACCCAGAGTATTCACCAAATGCTTGGCCCCGGCCATAGCATTCTGCAGACAAAAATGTACAGATTTACCCTTAGCTGGACGACTGCCTCATTCAGGCAGAGTGCAAAGAAAAGCTGCACCAAGGCCTTCTCTTTGTCATATCTCTCCTAACTTCCCTAGTGTTGACCATCAACGAGAATAAATCAAAGCAAAACCCCAGCAGGAAGATCAGTTTCTTGGGGGCTCTGCTAGATACAGCATCCTAGATGGCCTTCCTATCCCCAGAAAAGCAGAGTTTGCTGCCCCTCTACTTTACCCAGCTGGCTTCCAGAAGTCACCTCACTGCAAGGAAGTTCCTGCAGGCCTTGGGATACATGGCATCTTGCATCCTTCTCATTTCTCTGGCTAGACTTCACATAAGGAAACTTCAGTGGTATCTAAAGAACCTCTTGTGCCAGCAGTCTTAGTTCCTAGAGACCTCTCCCCCTCTGATCCCATGTATAAGGGCTGAGTTTTTCTGGTGGGCAGAGGCATGTGCCAGGAACAAGGGCCTCCCATTCATTTCCTATCGGCCAGACCATCACCACTGATGCCCCAGACATTGCATGGGGTGCTCACCTAGAAGGCAGATGCACCCGAGGTCCTTGAGATGGCCAGCAACTTCACTTGCACATCAATCAGAAATTATGGCAGTACAAAAGGCTCTGACATTTTTCAAACCCCATCTCTGGCCAGGGGTTGTTCTTATAAAAAGACTACACCATAGTAATGTGGTATATCCAACGATCAGGGAGAGACCCAATCTTACCCCCCGTGCAGGCTAGCCATGAGCCTCTAGCTTGCAGCCACCTCCATGGGTCTTCACCTAATTGCCCAATACCTACCAGTGGTGAACAACACTCTGGCAGACCACCTAAGCAGAAACTTACTGGACCATCACAAGTGGCAGCTCCACAGGGAAATCTTTCTGCAAATCACTCTGGATTGGCGGACTCCAGAAGTGCATCTTTGTCTTGCACCTCAGTCACCAGCTGTGAAAGTTCTGTACCAGGGAGTATCGTGTCCTAGCATGGATGGTGGATGCCTTGAGCTTTCCCTTTAACTCCCATTGTGTACGCCTTCCATCCTCCTGCCCCTTATTCCCAAGGTACTGATAAAAATAATGGAGAGACCAAAGGCCATCCTTATTGCTCCAGATTGGCCCAGACAGCATTGGTACCCCTTCCTGCACATCCTGACCTTACAGCCTCCCAAGCAGCTCCCCCAGATCTCAGACCTCTTGACCTAAGGGAATGGGAAGATACTGCACCCAGACTTACTCTCAATCTTTCAGCATGGCTTATACCGTAAAAGCTAACAAGGCGTCCCTGTTAAGCAAACAGGTCCTAGACATCATCACAGAGGCCAGAAGGCCCAGCAGCAGAAAATAGAAAACTTTCTGCTCTTGGAGCCAGTACCTCCCATTCTTCCATTCTCCTTATCTTGGATTACTTAGCTGAGTTGCTCAATAATGGTATCGTTCTCCTCTATTAAAATCCATGCCTCAGCCATTTCTGCCCATTTCAGTGACCCGTCCCTCTTCTCTCATCCTTTGATTAAACAGTTCTTTAGTGGGGCTTCTAATATCAGACCTCCCAGAAGGCCTCCCACACCACCCTGCGATCTGAATTATGTGCTAGAAAAACTAGCCTTACCTCGTTTTGAACTTGCTTCTACAGAATTGAAATACCTCTCCTGGAAGACTGCCTTCCTACTAGCCATCACCTCAGCCAGAGGGGTATCAGAGCTCCAGGCTCTCATGGCTGTTGAGCCCTTAATTTTCCATGCAGACAGGGTCTCCCAGAGGACTAACCCCTTCTTTATGCCCAAGGTGGTGTCTGATGTGACCCTCAAACAAGCCATACATTTACCCACCTTCTTTCCCAACCCTCAAAACAAGGGGGGAAGTATTCTACACACTCTAGACATGCACATACAACTGATACTATCTGGACCGTACTGAAACTTTTAGAAAAACAGACTAACTTCTGAGCTTTGCCCCTGTTGGAGAGGGGAAGCCAATTTCCAAACCTTTTCCAAATGGATATCACACTGTATCCATTTTTGCTACAGACTACATGGGATTCTCCCCACAAAGTTTAGTCGTACCCATTCCACTAGAGCAGCCTCCACTTACACAGCCTCCTTCAGAAGAGTCCCCACCAGGGACATCTTTGAAGCTGCCACCTGGACCTCTGTCCATACCTTCACAAAGCATTACCACCTACCTCTTTTGTCTGTCTAGGGCAGGGTTTCCTTCTGCACTGCTGCAGGCTGCTGACCCATGCATAGGACTCTAACCCCTTCTTCCACCTCTCTCTTCAGCTTTGGGAATCCTCCCACAGGTGATGACTGCAACAGTGGAACACGAAGAACATAGTACAGTTGTGTACACTTACCATAAATGTATATGTTAGTGTAATCACTGTTGCAGTCATTACATTTGGGTAATATGCTGGTAGTTTGCCCTCGGTCTGAATTCCAAAGTCTTGGGTCCTGCGTCGGTTGCTGTCTTCTCTTCCATGACGTCAGGTCATCAAGGGTATAAAACATGTAGCAGACGCCACTTTCTTTAGTCTTTCTTGCTGTGTGGTGCCCGAAGCAGAAGCATTTTGCAAGTGCCGGTCGGCTGACTACTGAAATATTAGAGTTTGAGTTTCAGAACTGAAGTCTTCACTAAAGCTAAGTAACCCGTTGGGGAAACTTTTTTCTTGCTTTTTACCGATGTCAGAAAGTTAATTGTATTACTTTTGGGCAGCAAATACCTCATAAGGATTTCCATTTATACTGTATCCCTTGCCTAGGCCCTGATCACAATGTGCCTGGCTGTCGGCTTTGTGCTAGATTTAACCAACACACTAAGCGTCAGTATATTTTTGCATCAAAGTATTTTGGAAACAGATTTAACTACCCAGAAATGTCTTCGGATAGCAATCCGACTACCGGAGTACATAACGCAAAGAAAAGGACAGAGAAAGGCAGTCGAGATGCAAAACTGGCAAAGCTTCTCCTAAGCCAGTTGCCAGTACTCAGTGAGGTGCTTTCGCATCCCCTGACACCCACTACCTTCCAGTCACAGGCCTCTACCAACACCCATGTGGAGTCCGGCATGCTGCAAGTTACTCAGGGTATTGGACTGACGGATTTATCTCTTTCGGATGGGTCCAGAGCCGCTGAGTAGGCACCGGCTTTTGAGGGTGTATTCAGACCTCAACATTTGTATATCAGACAGCTGCAAAACCAAAGACAAAAGCAACTTCTAAAACTAAAAAAACGATGCATGAGCCATGGGCACAGGCCTCTATGCGTAAACAGATTATCAAAATGGCTGAAGACCTTATTACCTTGATCAGGGGCACCCATCCCCCTCCGGATAAGAGGCCTAGGCAAGACACTGATTATGAATCTTCAGATCAGGTTTCTATTTCTTCTGATTCCTCTTCTGATCAGGAATTATCTCTACCTCCTTATGCGGATTTTGATGCTGAGGAGTCTATTCCATCTGCATCGCCTCTTGAGGATTATTCTTTTGGAGAAACTTTGCATACTCTGAGGGAGCATTTTCACTGGGAGAGTCGAGACTTCTCAATCGAAAGAGGCTCGGGGATTTCCTTCTCCCTCAGCACAAGCCTTTAGCCATTCCCCCTGTTTTAGACATTGTGGATGATGTGTTTTCGGAGTCGAGCTTGACCCCTGACTCCTTACCTCTGGCTCCCAGTAAGCTTGACAGATATTACAGGGTCCTTGACTCACTTAAATTTCTATTTAGAAACCCTGCTGCTGATGTTACACTGCTGCAGTCATCACACTTGGGTTATCCTGCAGTCAGGCGGTCCCGGAGTCGGCCAGAGTTCCAAAGTCTTGGTCCGGCGTCAGTTGCTGTCGCTTCTTCCCTGACGTCAGTGCGCCAGGGGTATATAATATGCATCCAACGCCATTTCTTCAGTCTTTCTTGCCGTGCAGTGCCCAAAGCAGAAGCAGTTCGCAAGTGCCGGTCGGCCGACTCCTGAGATATTCGAAGTCTAATTTCAGATCCAAAGTCTTCAATAAAGCTAAGTACCCCGTTGGGAAACCTTTTTCTTGCCTCAGACCGATGTCAGAAAAAGTTAATAATTGTATTTCTTGTGGGAAGCAAATGCCTCATAAGGACTTCCACTCTTACTGTATTCCATGCCTAGGCCCTGATCACGATGTCACTAGTTGTCGGTTTTGTGCTAGATTCAACAAACGCACTATTAAAAGGCGTTTTGATTTTGCTTTACACTACTTTGGCCGAAGGTTCAAGTATACCATGCCTTCATATCAGCCGACTACCTCAATACCGAAAAAACGCAAAGACAAGGACAAAGACAGGCATCTGAGGTCCAAAACCGATGACGAAACCTCTTCCAGGCCAGTTGCCGGTTCTCAGTGAGGCACTTTTGCAGCCCCTGACACCCGCTACCTCAGAGCCACAGGCCGCTTCTGACTCCCACGTGGAGACATCTAGGCCTCTGGAAACTCAAGGTATTGGGCCTACGGAAACTAATCCCTCAGATGGGTCCAGAGCCGCTGAGCAGGCATCGGCTTCTGTGGGTGTTTTCAGACCTTCACAACTTACCATTAAAACAACAGCCAAGATAAAAGTACCATTAAAGACAAAGAAACAAGTGCAGCATTCTCCTGGACAATCCACCATGCCTAAGAAACAGATGCTTAAAATGGCCTAAGATCTCATTACTCTTATCAGGGGTTCCCATCCTCCTCCTGAGAAAAGGCCTAGGCAGGATACAGACTCGAACTCCTCTGATCAGGTTTCCATTTCCTCTGATTCCTCTTCAGACCAGGGATACTCTTTACCCCCCTATGAGGACTCTGATGCTGAGGAATCTATCCCTTCAGCCTCTCCTCCTGAGGATTATTCTTTTGGGGAAACTTTACATACCATGAGGGAACATTTTCCATTGGGAAAGTCGGGATTACTCTGAATCCAAGAAAAGGCTCAGGGATTTCCTCATATTACCTCAGCACAGGCTCCTGGTTTTTCCGCCTGTACTAGACATTGTGGATGATGTGTTCTCTGAATCCAGCTTATCTCCTGACTCTTTGCTCCAGCCAAGTCAGATAGGTATTAGAGTCCCTGACTCTCAAGTTTCTTTACAAAAACCCTTCTGCTGATCCAGAAACCATTTCCCAGGATCCAAAAGGAGTCGAGGCTTCCATTGCAAAAAATACAGTACCCTCTGACAGATTCCAGAGCTTTGGATAGATGGGGGGAAAAAGTATACACGTCTGCAACTTTAGCAGTAATAACTTTAAATTGCCAGTTCCACATGCTTAAGTACCAACAATATTTAATGGCTCAGTTAAAACATAAAATGCTTGCAAGCTCAGAAGCTCCTGATTGTGAAGAAATGCAGGATTTATTGCATGTAGTTGAGCAGGTGGGAAAACATACTCTGCAATGTGGTTTTGATTCTTTAGAGGCCTCTTGTAGAGCCGCAGTTACAGGTTCTGTTATTCGAAGACATGCTTGGTTAAAAGAACAGAGTTTACCTGATCAAGTTAAGGCAAAGTTATTGGATGCTCCTTTACAGTGTGTGATACCTTGTTTGGTGTTATGGCAGAAGAGGTGTTAAAGAAAATGGAGGATAAAGCAAAATCTATGCAGACAGTCAAGGATTTCTTACAGGTACAGCCACCTCGTTTTAGCAGAAATTGGCCAACAAAAACTTGGTCCTTTCCAGTGTCACAGGCCACAGAGAGGTAGATACAGACGCCCAAGAGGCAGATCTCACCCCCAAGGCTCAAACAGACGACAGTGGGGCACCTCATCTCCAAAAGGAGGTGAGGAACAAGTCTCAACCTTACAGGAAAGTCACAATGACTTTCCTTTGCGTACGCCAAGCACGTCCCTTTTGGAAGCCCCCTTAGTGGGAAAACCAGCACTTTTCTCTCAAAACTGGCAAGCAATCACCCAAGACAAATGGGTCCTGAATATTGTCTCAAGGTTACAGATTCCACTTTCATACTTTACCAAAGCTAAAAGGAATGCCAGACCTGCCACAAAATCAATGGGCAGAGGCACAAAAACAAATTTCAGCCCTCGTGGACATGAGAGCTATACAAAAAGTATTACAGCAGCTTCTTACCCATGCTGGGCAAGAAGGCTTTTCTTGTTACTCTGGACCTCAGAGGCATACCTGCATGTCCCTATCAGACAAAATTGCAGAAGATACCTCAGATTCAAAGCTGGTACAATGCACTACCAATTCTCTGCACTTCCCTTTGGCTTATCTACTGCGCCCAGGGTCTTCACAAAGTGCCTGGCACCAGTAATTGCATTTTGCAGACAAAAAGGTATTCAAATATATCCATACCTGGACAACTGCCTCATTCAAGCAGAGACAAAGGACACTCTTCTACAGCATCTGGCGTTTGTGAAAGTCAAAACTAGTGCCCTCACAACAGATTACATTCCTGGGTGCCAGCTTAAATACAACGGCCCAGATGGCTTACCTCACGCCAGACAAACAAGTGCAACAAACTCAATATTTTCAACTACTGGCAAAAACATCCCATCTTTCTGCAAGAAAAATTCTGCAGGCCCTGGGATTCATGGCATCCTGCATACTATTAATGCCATATGCCAGACTGCATATGAGGAAATTACAATGGTACCTAAAAAGTGTTTGGACTCAACACACTCAGTCTAGAAGCAGTAATTCCAATGATTCCCTGCCTACAACAGGAGTTTCAATAGGCAAACTCTAACAGATGCTTCGGATTACGCCTGGGGAGCACACATGGCAGGAAAATGCATTCAGGGCAAGTGGACCACAGACCAGATGCATTTTCGCATCAATCAAAAAGATGTTGGCTGTTCAAAATGCCCTAACAGCTTTCAAGGACCTTCTACATCCAGGACAACTACTACTAAAGACAGACACCACAGTAATGTGGTACATAAACAAACAAGGGGGCACTCATTCTTATCCCCTATGCAGGCAAGCCATGACCTTGTGGAACACAGCTCTAACGTACCAAGTCCACCTGCAAGCACAATTCCTGCCAGGAAAGAAAAATACTCTGGCAGACGACCTAAGCAGAAATATCATGGACCCTCACGAATGGAAATTGAATCCACAAATCTTCAGCATAACACAAAAATGGGGATGCCCAGACATAGATCTTTTTGCCTCCCCTCTGAATTGCCAACTACAAACATTCTGCACAAGGACTTATCACAAACAAGCATGGAAAGTGGATGCTTTTCTGTTCAGCTGGAGAAGCCTAAATGTCTGTGCCTTCCCAACCAGTGCTTCTTCTTTCAAAGGAACTCCTAAAAGCCAGACAAGAAAAAACACAGATGATCCCGATTGTTCCAGACTGGCCACGCCAGCACTAGTACCCTATCTTAAGGAGCTTGGCTCAGGGCCCACCATGGATTTTGCCCCAAATTCCACACCTTCTGACTCAACAAAACAGTCAGATCCTGCACGGTCAGCTCAAAACCCTAAACCTGGCTGCATGGCAGATACTTTAGTCAAACGGGCAACACCTCTCTCTAAAGCAGTTATGGATGTCATTTTGGAGGCCAGGAGGCTTAGCACCAGGAAAGCTTACTCAGAAAAATGGAAGAGATTCTGCACCTGGAACCAGACTCACAGCCTTGACCCTCTTGTTCCAAACATTCCTCAGATTTTACAATACTTAACTGAGATGCTGGACAGAGGCCTATACTTTTCATCATTTAAGATCCACACCTCTGCCATTTCTGCACATTACAACACGGATCCTCCTTTATTCTCTCATCCCTTGCTAAAGCAGTACCTGAGAGGGGCTAAAAACAGACCGCCGCAGAGAGCACCAACACCAATTTGGGACCTCAATTTCATTTTGGAAAAACTGACCCTACCACCTTTTGAGCCAGCCAATACAGCCGATCTAAAATTTTTATCATGGAAAACAGCTCTGCTTCTGGCAGTAACTTCAGCACGAAGAGTCTTAGAGCTACAGGCATTAATGGCAGTGGAACCTTTTATAATTTTTCATCAGGACAGGGTATCTTTAAGGACAAACCATACCTTCATGGCAAAGGTGGTATCTAGTGTGGCTCTTAACCAAACCATTCATTAGCCTACTTTTTATCCAAACCCCCAAAATAAAGGGGAGAAACTTCTGCATTCTTTGGACATACACAGGCAGCTATGCTTCTACTCGGACAAAACAAAAGCTTTCAGGAAAACTGATTAACTGTTTGTAGCATATGCTGCAGGATCACAAGGCAGGGCTATCTCAAAGTAAACTGTATCCAAATTGATAGGACACTATTTGGTACTGCTACACACAGTATGGAAAATCAGTCCCTAATAGCATTAGGCCTCATTCCACCAGGGCAACAGCCACTTCAGCCTTTCTCAGAGGAGTACCTACCAAGCAAATTTTGGAGGCTGCAACTTAGAGTTCAGTGCACACCTTCAAGCATTACCACCTGCCTCTTTATTCTAAATCCAGAGTAGGATTTGCCACTGCAGTTCTGCAGGGCCTCTTAGCCAATCCTAATTCTTTATAGACCAGCCACCCAACCTTAGCTTTGGGATTCAACCCAAGTGTGATGACTGCAGCAGTGTAACACGATGAACATAGTACAGTTTTGTACCTACCATAAATGTAGATGTTCGAGTGTTCACACTGCTGCAGTCCATGTTACCCTTCCTCCGTCCCCTCTGAACTAGCTGGACTTATCTATACCCTTTTATACAACCTTTGGGGTGTATTTGCTGGTAACTGAAGGTATTGGTTTTATTTTATATGTATATTTTTGATTAGCAATATGTATTGCCTACACACTTGGGGGCACCTGACATCTGGGCAAGAAAAACTGAAGAAAATGGCGTCTGATGCATATTATATACCCCTGGCGCACTGACGTCAGGGAAGAAGCGACAGCAACCGACACCGGACCAAGACTTTGGAACACTGGCCGACTGCGGGACCGCCTGACAGCAGGATAACCCAAGTGTGATGACTGCAGCAGTGTGAACACTCTAACATCTACATTTATGGTAGGTACAAAACTGTACTTTTATACATCTGCAGCCTTGGCAATCAGAGCCTTAAACTGTCAATTTCATATGCTTAAGTACCAACAACATGCTATGGTATTGCTGAAACAGAAAATGATGATTTCAGAATGTGCAGAAAATAAAGAATTGCAGGAATTATTGCATGCAGCTGAACAAGTTGGAAAGCATACTTTGCAATGTGGTTTTGATTCTTTAGAGGCCTCCTGCAGGGCCGCAATTACTGGATCTGTGATTAGGAGGCATGCCTGGTTAAAGGAACAAAATTTGCCTGATCATGTTAAAGCTAAATTGCTAGATGCACCTTTACAGCATGATTCTCTGTTTGGTATTAAGGCAGAAGAGTTTTTAAAGAAAATGGAAGACAAAGCTAAGTCTATGCAAACTGTTAAGGACGTCTTACAAGTGCAGCCATCAAGATTCAGCAGACACTGGCCTACAATAAATTGGTCCTTTCCTGTGTCAGACAGAGCTCAAAGGGGCAAATCCAGATGCCCTAAGGGTTTCAGATACCAGGTGCAAGACTCATACAGGTCAAAGCAATGGGGCACATCCCCCTCCAAATCTGGAGGAGATAAAGCGCAAACCTACAGAAAGCAATCCCAATGACTTACCTCTACCTACACCAATCACTTATCTTTTGGCAGCACCCATAGGGGGCAAATTAGCACCTTTTGCTTAAAATTGGCAGTTAACCCAGGACAAGTGGGTACTAAACATCATATCACAGGGATACAGATTCCATTTCCACACTCTGCCAATGGCAAATGGTTGGCCAGATCTGCCAAAAATCAATGCGCAGAGGCACAGAAACAGGTTACGTCCCTCATGGATATGGGGGCCATTCAGACAGTACCAGAACAGGAAAAAGGACAAGGTTTTTACTCCAGACTGTTCTTGGTACCCAGAAAGGACAAGGCCTGGTGGCCAATACTGGATTTATCGATTTTGAACACATACCTGGGCATTCCAAAATTCAAAATGCTGACTTTGCAGCAGCTTCTGCCCATGCTGGGCAAGAATGCTTGGCTGGTGACTTTAGACCTAAAAGAGGCATACCTACCTGTCCCAATAAGACAGTTGTGCAGAAGATACCTCAGATTCAAGGCTGGCGTAATGCATTACCAATTCTCTGCACTGCCCTTTGGCTTATCTACTGCGCCCAGGGTCTTTACAAAGTACCTGGCACCAGTAATTGCATTTTGCAGACAAAGTAGTATACAAATGTATCCTTACTTGGACGACTCTCATTCAAGCAGAGAACAAGGGCACTCTTTTTCGACACCTGGCATTTGTGAAAAGGCTTCTAACATGCCTGCGATACACCATAAACGAAAATAAATCACAACTGGTACCCTCTCAAAAGATAACATTCCTGGTTGCATGCTTGGGTACAACTGCCCAGATGGCTTACCTCGTGCCAGGTAAACAAAGACAACTGACTACTTCAAACTGATGGCAACAAAAACCCAGTCTTCTGCAAGACAAATTTTGCAGGCTCTGGGCTTCATGGCATCCTACTAATTCCATATGCAAGACTGCATATGAGGAAACTTTAATGATACCTAAAAAGTGTTTGGTGTCAACATTCACACAGTCTAGAAACAATGATTCCTCTCATTCCCTGCCTGCAACAGGAGTTTATGTGGTGGGCAAAGGCATGTCACCAAAACATGGGACGGCCCTTCACTCTACCCCCTGCCAGCCAAACCTTAACAGACTCATCCAATTATGACTGGGGGGCCCACATGGCAGGAAGATGCATTCAAGGCATATGGGCACCAAAACAAATGCATCTACTTATCAACCAGAAAGAGATGCTAGCTGTTCAAAATGCCCTAACAGCCTTCAATGACTTATTTCATCCAGGACAACTACTGATAAAGACAGACGACAACACAGTCATGTGGTATATAAACAAGCAAGGGGGGCACACACTCGTACCCCTTTTGCAGATTTTCCATGGCACTGTGGGACACAGCTTTGACCTACCAAATACATCTTCAAGCTCAATTCCTGCCAGGAAAACAAAACACTCTGCAGACGATTTAAGCAGAAACGTTATGGATCCTCACGAGTGGAAACTAAATCCACAAGTCTTCAACATAACAGAGAAATGGAGGAGCACAGACATAGATCTATTTGCCTCTCCTCAAAATTATCCACTGAAAAGCTTCTGCACAAGGACTTGTCACAGACAAGTATGGAAAGTGGACGCCCTATCCTTCAGTTGGAAAAACCTATCCGTTTACGCCTTTCCTCCTCTGCCTCTTCTACCCATGGTCCTCCTAAAGGTCAGACGAGAAGCCAAAGATGATAATTGCCGTGGACTGGCCCTGCCAATACTGCTACCCAAGCCCAAGGAACTTGTCTCCATGCAGAGCTTGGACCTTGCCTCAAAGACCACCACTACTGTCCCAGCAAAAGAATCGGATCCTGCACAATCAACTACAGACTCTGAACCTGGCAGCATGGCTAATCATGTAGTCATACAAACGACACCTCTCAGTAAAGCTGTGATGGATGTCATTTTGGAAGCCAGAAAGCCTAGTAATAGAAAATTTTATACCGACAAATGGAAGAGATTCTGTGCTTGGAATCAAGCACAAGGAACTGATACAGCAGAACCACATATTCCTCAGATATTACAATACTTAACTGAGATGCTTGACAAAGGCCTATCTTTACTCATCAATCAAAATCCATGCCTTTGCCATTTCGGCTCAATACAATACAGAGCCACCAATCTTTTCACATCCTTTACTAAAACAGTATCTTAGAGGAGCCAAAATTTTAAGGCCTCCTAGAAGATCACCATTACCTACATGGGACCTCAGTTATGTGTTGGAAAAGCTCAACCTGCCAACATTTGAATCAGCTGCTACCACTGATATAAAGTTCTTATGGAAGACAGAGCTGCTACTAGCAATTACTTCAGCAAGAAGAGTTTCAGAGCTAAAGGCCCTCATGGCTGTTGGAGCCTTTTATCATATTTTACCTGGACAGGGTGTCTGAGGACAGATCCCACTTTTATGCCTAAGGTGGTTTCCAGTGTGGCTCTTAACCAAACAATTCATCTGCCAACCTTTTATCCAAATCCCCAGAACAAAGGGGAGAGAATTCTGCATTCCTTGGATGCACACAGACAGCTAAGATTCTACTTGAGCAGAACTAAAGCTCTAAGAAAATCTGAGCAATTACTAGTGTCATATTCTGCAGGATCAGAAGGAAAGGCTATTTCAAAGCAGACAATTTCAAAGTGGATAAACCACTGCATCCGTTTCTACTACTTACACCATGGTAAACCGTTGCCCAAGGGCATTAGGTCTCATTCCACCAGAGCTGCAGCTACTTCAGCAGCCTTTCTCAGAGTACCACCAACCAAAGACATTCTAGAGGCTGCTACTTGGAGTTCTGTTCACACCTTTACAAAGCATTACCATTTGCCTCTCTACTCTTAAGTCCAGGCAGGCTTTGCCACTGCAGTGCTACAGGCCTTATAGCCACGCCTAATAATGTTTAGCTCCAGCCCTCCCAACCATAGCTTAGGGATTCTACCCAAATGTAATGACTGCAACAGTGAAACACTAAGAACATAGTACAGTTATGTACACTTACCATAAATGTAGATGTTAGTGTATTCACTGTTGCAGTCCAGGTTACCCTCCCACCATCCCCCTGTCATTTTAAAGTTGATCTTTCCTACTCTATATTCTACAACCTATGTGGTGTATTTGCTTGTTTTGGGGGGCACCTGACATCGGGGGCAAGAAAAACTCAAGAAAATGGTGTCTGTTGCATGTTTTGTACCCCTGACGACCTGACGTCATGGAAGAGAAGACAGCACCCGACACAGGACCTAAGACTTTGGAATTCTGGCCGACTGAGGGCAACCTGCCAGCAGATTACCCAGATGTAATGACTGCAGCAGTGAATACACTCTAACATCTACATTTATGGTAAGTGTACACAACTGTACTTTTCCCTCCCTCCATCCCCTATATAGCATCTTCTCAGAGGGGGACATAAGCTTCCCATGGTGGCTTTTGTCCACCAGGACTACTTTTCCATACTTGTGCTCCTGTCGGGTTAGGGCAAGAAAAACTCATGTAATGTCATCGGCTGCCTTGCTTTATAGCACTGACGACCTGATGTCCGACTGCAGCAAATGGGGGGAAAAAAATTGACTCTGGTATTCGGGCCGGCCGAGGGCTACCGCAGCAGTGGTAACCCACAGGTGATGACTGCAACAGCGAATACTTCAACATTTATGGTAACTGTACACAACTGTACTTTCCCCTTCACTCCCTAGCCAAGGGCAATCACCACAAGTTACCCCATAAGGTGGACCTACTAACGCAACAAAAGGGAACTCTTTCACCCTCAACTGTCTGCTGCACTTAACTCTATGGGTAATCAACTTCTGATCCCTTTCAGACACTACTCAAAGGATGTGCTGTCAGTCTAGAGGGAGGCCAGGAAACCAACTACTAGAAAAAGCTATTTGTCTGAATGCCAGAGATTCTGAAAATGGCTTTCCCTTAAAGACAAGGATCCTATTCAAGGGGATCTTTCATTTGCCCTTAGCTATACACGTGAGCTCATTAAGAAAGGACTAGCATATTCTTCAGTGAACGTCCACCTTTCTGACATTTCAGCCTGCTTGCCTTTACAGCCACCACTGCTTTCCAGACTGGGCGTTAAACTTTTTCTGCTTGGGATCTTGCATATCGGACCACCAAGAAAACCCATCCCTCCTCCCCGGGACCTTAATTTTTTGCTGGAAAAACTTGCCTTGCCTCTCTCTGAGCCAGCACAGCTTCTCTACAAATGTGCACATGGAAAGCCATTCTTTTAGTGGCCATTGCCTGTCTCCGCTAGTAGAGTGTCTGAACTACAGGCCCTCTTTGTCTGTCCTCCTTGTGCCACCTTCCACAATGACAGGGTGACCTTGTGCACAAACCCTTCCTAATACCGCTGAGAGGATCCTTCATTCCCTAGATGTACACAGACAACTGAGATTGTACTTGGACAAAACTAAGTTCTTCAGAAAATCTGACCCAATCTTCATCTCCTTTCACCCCAAGGCTGTGGGTAAGGCAGTCTGCAAACCATTTCCTCTTGGATCAGGAAATCCATTCTCTTCTGCAACTCGCATCTTGGCAAAAAGTTGCCTCAAGGAGTTAGGACTCATTCCACTTAGAGGCATGGCTACCTCCAAGGCCTTTTTTAGAGGGCTGGACACAGTCTCCATAATGGAAACAGCTACCTGGTCTACAGTTCTCACTTTCAGAAAACACTGCAAGCTAAACCAGGCCTCCAGGGCCAGAGCAGGAATTGCCAGAGCAATTTTCCAGGGATTTTTGTAATACTCAACCTCTGCCCCCTCCATTCCTTCACTCCTAGCTGTGGTACTGTCCCACAGTATGAATACTGCAACATAGGAATGGGTTATAGAATAGTTGAGTAAAATCTTAGCATAACCATAGATGTTGTTCTCTTCCATGTTGCAGTATTCCTTCCCACCCTCCATACCCCCTTTTCTCTATCTTTTTTGGGTGGTTGGTTTTTGACCTCTGTATCCACCCCTACATGCTATTCTGTATAGCCATTCAGGGACATTTGTTCCTTTCTCAACTTGTTAATTTGTACACCTTATCCCTGGGCTGCAAGTTCTGAGGTCTGTGCGTGCAGACGTCACATTTATGGTCCCTAGTTTATGGCCCTGCATGTGACATCCCACAAACTTATAGCAGCCAGGCTTAAGCTTTTGTATAGGAGCTGACGTCTGGTGGTCTGAGGTGGAAAATCCTACAGTATGAATACTGCAACATGGAAGTGAAGGGCATCTTTGGTTATGGTAAGTTTTTACACAACTATTCTTTCTCTAGCGTCTCCCTTGCCCATAGTGCACCAACCCCAATTACCTGATTTTTTGTTTGTTGCTTCAAGCAAAAGATGTGGTCTTCCATCCCTGTCAAGCTTTGGTGAGAAGTGTCTTGTATTTAAATTTTTTTCTTCAAAAACTTTGTATTACTATCCTTTCTTTTCTTTATAAATTTCCTGTTCTCTATTGTACAATTTATTTCTGTACCTCTAGGATACTGTTAGTGTAATATTTCCCTCTGACAATTTCATAGTTTAGTTACCATTGTTGGTATTACTATATCTTTTTTTTTCTCGTCTTTCCCTATTTAAAATAAAAAAACCTTCTTTTCATGGCAGATAAGCTGTCAGGATTTAAAAGTATGAAGTGTGGGCACAAGCTGCTAGTTTCTGATGCCCACATGCTTTGTATTTATGATTTGAGTCCCCTTCTTTAGAAAATAATTTTTCAGTTTGTCATGGTTTTTATCCTTGTCTGTTAGTGGAAAGCAGAAATAAGCTTGTCCTAAAAGCTTTTCTTGTTGTGGAGAAGTTCTTCCACTAAATCAAAAACTGATGAAATTAAAATTTTTCTCCCACTCCATTTTTCTTCTGAGCTTTGGACTCCTGGATCCTTATGAGACCTCTTCCTCTAGATCTAAAAAAAAAGCAAAACTTATAGATTTTGCTAAAGAAAAATTATTCGGACCTGACTTCATCTGATCCTATGCTATTTGAAACTGACCTTTGAACTACTAAATTTCTTCCCAGAACATTGTGGTCTCAGTTGCTGGATCCAATTCCTGACAAGGGTGCCTTCTCCATTCCTAGAAAGACCCAGGTCTCCACCCATATATTCCACTTGCACTTCCAGACCCCTTACAGAAGATTTGGAGACTGGTGAAGATTCTCTTGAAGTAGAGCCAGATTAGTGTTCCTTTGCCCCTACCCCTCTGAGTCAAATGTGTCAATCTACTACTCCCCCATTTCAAATTCTTCTGACTCCTGTAGCTTGAGTTTTTTGCATCAGAGTCGTCCGGATCAGTCTTGCTCAGATCCGAGAATAACTTTATTCTTGGATCAGCGATCTGTGAGGGCTCCAGTCCAATTGGATCCAAAGAGCTCCCGAAGACTTAGTTCACCTGTTAAATCCAAGATGTTGCATTCAACTCCAAAGCTTTCAGAGGCATGTCTGCACCTTGGAGCCTCAGACTTGGATAACTTGGCTCTGGCTTCCACCTCGGCGCGCGGGGTGGGGGTGGGGTGTCCTTGGAACAGGGGAGGCCTAAGATTCAGAAGGTTTTCTTCTCTGATCCAATGGCCTCCGTCTCTCTCCGAGCTGCTCTGCCTTCCAGGCTGCAAAAAGTATTTTCTGCCTCTACAGTGCTGATGGGTCCACCCCCCTTGTGTCCCAAGTCCTCTTCCTTAATGTCTCCATGCTGAGAGCTTCACCATCTCCTTCCACACAGACATCCAGTACCAAACCCCAGGCTCCCACACAGGGAATTTTACTCTACTCTTCTGATACCTCCCCAGAGCACCCCATTGAGGAGGTTCCTAAGAGGAGGACATGTAAGAGGAAGCACTTGGACTTGGAGTCCATCACTAAAGCGACAGATTTCGATGAAGATGAACGGTCCCCATGATCACCTCCTGAAGATGTATCCTTTGGAGACATTCTAGAAATCCTTAAGCAGAGAGGTGGTTGGACATACAGAAACCCTATATCTGAGGAATATGCTCTCTCCTGGAAGCTTTTGGTACTGGACTTTCTACCTCCTGGGTTACTCCACCCACTAATGAGCTCATTGACTTGATCTCACAGTGGGTGTGGAAGGAAATGTAATGTCTGCAACAGTGAATACACTCCACATTTATGCTAAGTGTACACAACTGTACTGTCTACATATCCATGTCTATCTATACACACACACACACACACGTCTATATATGTGTGTGTGTATATATATATATATATATATATATATATATATATATATATGTGTGTGTGTGTGTATGTATGTATATGTATGTATATATATATATATATATATATATATATATATATATATATATATATATATATATATATATATAACCACTGTAAACTCTGATCATGTAAGAAGAATTCTTTTGATACAAAACTGAAACTTCCAATACTTGGAACATAAAAATAAAAAAAGTGAGGTACTAGAAAGGAGCAGATGTCAAGCTTTCGTTTTTTATTAGCAAGAAGAACTTAATCAGATAAACTATATAGTGTCAGAACAATGGTACAAGTATGTTTGAAAAGGGGCTGTGCCAACAGTTAACATGTCTAATAATTAGTAAATGAAAAAATGATGTACAACAAGTACAAAAAACCCAATCGGCATTAAATCACATTGGTTGCTGTGAA
>NC_056726.1:364952522-365080022 GCF_019279795.1 Protopterus annectens | reverse complement strand
CTTGGGTGACCCCACTTGCAGACAAGCTAGTTCAACTGTTGGTGCAGCGAGCTTGGAAGAACCCGGATTCTGTTGAGGCGATCCCTCTGAGACCGGACAAGATTCTTTCTGTGGTCCAGAGGTATACCAGTCAATGTTGTGATGGTGGCACTGGCCACGAAAAAGTCTCTCGCTGAGAGTCCTACTGTCCACCCACCCAACAGAGTCCCAGGCTGTGGACAGATTGTGGGGAAGTGAGTCTCTGCTTCAGCGATCTTTGTCATACAGTCCCTGAACTACTTGGCACATTTTACGAGACTTCAAAGAGACTTGTTCTCTGAACTCTCTGGAACACTCGCAGGGCAGGTGTTTGACAAGGCAAGGGATAAATTTGCTTCACAGCTCTCAACCCTGGAATCTATCTTTAATTCGTCCATGAAGTTGCTCTCCCAAGCATCCGTGGGGGCGGCTGGAGCTCCAGGTTCGTGCATAGATGACACCATGCCTGGATGTGCCTTTGTGACCTTGCGGACCCTTTTAATTCTTTGGATGGTAAGACCCTGTCTGCCATAGGTCTGTTTTTCTAGCCCTCAGACTTTTTTTTTTTCAGGAGTCAGAGGAGTGGCAAAATGTGGCATAAAAAAATCTCTGGGTCCTTTCCTTGCCACGAGTGGTGATACCCCCAGGAGCAGAGGGGATAACAATTCTGGAAGACCCTACCAAGGCAGAGAGGGTTCATGTAATCGGGGACCCAGGGATTCTTTCTCTGGACAGCCTTATCAGTGCTCCCGAAGAGCGGCCCGATTGCTTTCCTTTGGAAGCAGTCTGTCTGTTCTCTCTGCACCAAGCTGCCTGGCTTTCAGTAACCCCCCATCGTTGGTTGCAGAAGATCATAACCAGAGGCTACACTTTTCCCCTCATCGCTTATCCAAAGGTTCCATCAAAACTTCCCGACATTCTACCCAGTCGAAGGGAGGAAGCAGCTGCAGAAATCAACAAGTTACATCAAAGAGAGTCATCCAGTTAGTCTCACCAGACCAATGCAGGTACGGATTTTAATCAAGATTCTTTGGTACCAAAAAAGACATGGGACTGGAGACCCATTCTGGATCTTGGCAATCTAAACAAATCTTGCCCAAACCAAAGTCCGGATGGCCACAGTTCAGTCCATTCTCCCTTTTCTAAGGGAGGGCGATTGGATGTGCTCGATAGATCTCTGGGACGTGCATTACTACATCAGAATGCACACTCTCTCCAGGAGCCTCCTTCACTTCTGGCTGGGAGCCAATCATTACCAGTTTCGTCCCCTGCCGTTCGGACTTTTACAGGCCCCAGAGTGTTCCCAAAGTGCATGGCAGTGGTTACAGCTCACTGGAGACCAGGATTCCAGCTTCCTATATTTGTACGATTGGCTCCTTTCTGCCCCATTTTTTTTCTGTTACCTAATTGTGTGTTTCATTGAATATAGTGTGCTGTCTCTCTGAAGTTAGTTCCCCACCCACCCTCCCTGTTCTTTTTTTTGGTGTTGGTGGCTCTGGAATTGCCCGCCCTTCCTGTAAGTCTGTATTTGAACACTCTTGAGTCCATATAATTTGCTCACTTAACCGAGTACAGTGATATCATGTTCCGAGTCTAGTGTTTGCTCTACTTATACAGAAGATTTGAAAAGGCCCAACCCACTTAGGTTCTTCCTTCCTCTACAAAAAATAAATAAATTTGCACTTTATCTGCTTTTACTGTATTTGTGTTTTTTCCTTTATTTTGCTTTCGCCACTTCTTAAAGTACTCAGTTTTATTTATTCTGCTGCATTTATTACTGCTTGGTAGTAGCCTGATTAAATTGTAACTTCTTCTGAGTATTTTGGTTTAAGCACTTGGGCTTCATACCAGTTTTACATTAAGAAGGTCTGTCTGCACTCTTGTGGGAGGAGAGGCTGGATTCTGCTCTTCTGAGTTGTGAATTTCTGGTCACAGGCTTATTGTGCCTGCTTGTTTGAACTGTTTCTTTCTGAAATTGGTGCACTTTGTTGCTGTAGCATAGACCAGATTCAGGCCTGCTGAATCTAGATTTGTATAACTTGAGCACTGATCCAGGCCATCTTTTTGGAGAAGGTTCCCCTGCACCCTAGTAGCAGGAGTGTGCAGTTAGAACTTGTCTGAAGACTGCTGGAACAGGGCTCAGTTTTGAGTTTTTTTCTGGTTAATTGGGTAACTTTAATTCAGTTTGCTCGTTTTCTATTCTTTTTTATGCATATATATATATATATATATATATATATATATATATATATATATAAAGAATTGCACTTTATTCATCTGCTTTTACTGTATTTGTTTCTTCCTACTTTATTACTAGGGGCATTGACTACAACTCTGATCCGAGATGTATAACAAGTACTCTTTTCTGTGCATTTAAAGTGTTTTGATTGTATCTGATGTCCTTCAAGGATGCATCTGCAGTCATAACATATGGGTTGTCCTGCCTCAGGCAGCCCTTCGGTCGGCCGGATTCCAAAGTCTGGGTCTGGCCTCGGCTGATGTCGCACTTTCCCCGACGTCAGAGCGTCTGGGGTATAAAAGTATCAGCCGACGCCATTTTCCTCAGTCTTTCTTGCCGCACAGTGCCAGAAGCAGAAGCTGTTCGCAAGTGCCGGTCGGTCAGATCCAGTGATTTCAGCTACCGAAGACTTCGAAAAAAGCTAAGTACCCCGTTGGGGACTCTTTCTTGCCTCAGCCGATGTCAGACAAAGTAAATAATTGTTTAACTTGTGGGAAACAAATACCTCATAAGGATTTCCATTCTTACTGCCTTCCTTGCTTAGGCCCAGACCACGATGTATCGGCCTGTTTAGCCTGTGCCTCCTTCAACCGACGAACTCTTAGACGTTGGTCGGAGTTCACAGAGGAATTTTTTGGAGCCGCTTTTGCTTATAAAATGCCGTCGGAGACTCCGACTTCGCATATGGCCAAAAAACGCAAGGAAAAGGACCGACACTCGCGGCCCGCGGTTTCGGCTGAAACCACGGCTAGGCCTACCACGAGTGTCTCGGTTTCGGCCGAAACAGAGTCCTCGGTTACTTCTTCCGAAACCATGCTCCCGACCACCGAGGCCCGAGAGGCCCCGGCTGAGTCTGCTTCAGAACTACCTACCAAAGCTAGTGTTCAGGAATTGTCCGACACCTTACCTTTGGACATTTCTACCCCTGCACGTGGGGCAGCTAGGCCCCCAGCTTCTATGTCCATTAAGGCCTTTTCTAGGGCTAAAGCTGCCAAACTTTCTAAAGCTTTGCCTGCCAGATCTGCTCCCCAGAGGCCTTCCTCTAGTTCACAGATCCTCAGCCTTGCTGAGGACCTTATCTCCTTAATTAGGGGTTCACAGCCTCACCCGGACAGGGCCTCTCAACCTCCTCCAGACAAAAGGCCCAGGACTGACCCCTCTGAACCACATTCCTCAGATGATTCCACGGATGGATCTGAGTTGTCAGACCACCAGGAAGGGCTTTACTCGCCTTATGAGGATTCAGATGCAGAGGAATCTATCCCCTCGGCCTCCACTCCTGAAGAGTTTTCCTTTGGACAGACTTTACACTCCATGAGAGAGCACTTTCAATGGCAAGGTCAGGATTTCTCTGATTCTAGGAAAAGATTAAGGACCTTTTTGCATTTGCCTCAGCATAGGCCCTTAGCTATACCTCCTGTTCTAAATGTAATTGATGATGTGTACAATGATGTCTGTACAGCCCCTGATACTCTTCCTCCGGCCCCTGCCAAACCTGACAGATATTACAGGGTCCCGGATTCTCATTTCCATCTGTATAAAGCCCATTCTGCAGACCCAGAAACTATTTCTCAGGGCCCTAAAGGGGTTGCAGCCGCTACTGCCAAAAATCCTCTACCCTCTGAAAGAGAGTCTAGAGCTTTAGAGAGATGGGGAAAGAAGGTGTATACTTCTGCAACTCTTTCTGTCAGGGCATTAAACTGTCAATTCCATATGATACAGTACCAAGAGTATTTGTTAGATGAACTGAATAAGAAACTTTCTTCTCCTGAACCCCTAGATCGTAAATCCCTTCAGGATTTGGTACATAACTCACAGCAGGTTAGTAATCATTTCTTAAAATGTGGCTATGATGCACTGGAGGCTTCATTTAGATCAGCTATGACTGGGGCAGTTATTCGTAGACATGCCTGGCTGAAGGAGCAATCTTTGCCAGACCATGTCAAAGCTAAACTCCTCGATGCACTCCAATGGAGAAACAAAATTTATTTGGCTCCCCTGCTCAGGAGATTCTAAAAAAGTTCGAAGAAAAAGCAAAATCTGTGCAAACAGTTAAAGATTTCCTGCAAGTTCAACCACCGAGATTCAGCAGAAACTGGCCTACAAAGAATTGGTCCTTTCCAGACTCGGACAGAGCCCAGAGAGGCAGTAACAGGCGCTCTGGAGGCAGAGGTCAATCGAAGGGCTCCTACAGAGGCCGTCAGTGGCAGCCTGTCAACCAGAGGAGTAGTGCAACAGCTACAGCGACAACCACTACTGCAGGACAGACTCAATGACTTGACTCTGATTCCGCCTACCAGGGATCAATTGGAAGCACCCTTGGGCGGAAAGCTGGCCTTATTCTCAAAAAACTGACATTATATTACAAAGGATACATGGACATTGCAAATAATAGACAAAGGATACAGGTTTCACTTCCACACTTTGCCAAAAAGAAGAGGAATGCCAAACCTTCCACCAAATCAGAAGGCAGAGGCTTTAAGACAAATCAGCAATTTACTTCAGATGAAAGCTATAGAAAAGGTACCATGCTCAGAACAAGGCCAAGGATTTTACTCCAGACTATTCCTTGTACCAAGGAAAGAAAATCAATGGAGGCCTATTCTCGACCTGTCCGCTCTGAACACTAATCTCATTGTGCCAAAATTCAAAATGCTGACCCTACAGCAACTTCTTCCCATGCTGGGCAAGGAGTCTTGGCTGGTGACTCTAGATCTCAAGGAGGCATACCTGCACGTCCCTATCCGACCAAGCTGCAGAAGACGCCTCAGATTTCTTGCAGGATCAGAGCATTATCAATTCTCAGCATTGCCTTTTGGCTTATCTACTGCGCCCAGAGTATTCACGAAATGCCTGGCATCGGTAATTGCACATTGCAGACTACAGGGAATTCAAATTTATCCATACCTGGACGACTGCTTAATACAAGCGGACAACAAGAAAAAATTGTTAAAGGACTTGGCCTATGCCATACACCTGTTACAGACCTTGGGATACACAGTCAACATCCAAAAGTCAAGACTAGTACCATCCCAAAGGATAACCTTTTTGGGTGCAGATCTGGACACAAACACCCAAATGGCCTTTCTAACAGAAGAAAAGCAAAAACAACTTCCAGATTACTTCATGATTCTGACAAGACAAACTCAGCTTACTGCAAGGAAAATCTTGCAGCCCCTGGGTTACATGGCATCCTGCATAATTCTAATCCCACATGCCAGACTGCATATGAGGAAATTACAGTGGTACCTAAGGAGTGTATGGTCTCAACACAGTCACAGTTTAGAAACCATGATACCAATCATTCCACGCCTTCAAAAGGAATTCCTGTGGTGCGCTCAGGTCTGCCAGTCCAACAGAGGGTTGCCTTTAAACAAACCAAGAACAAGGCAGACCATCACCACGGACGCCTCAGACCGAGGATGGGGAGCACACATGGAGGACAAATGTATCCAAGGCCTATGGCCTCAAGGGCAGCTAAGCATGCACATAAACCAAAAGGAAATGCTGGCAGTGAGGCATGCAATCGAGGCGTTCAAACCCTTCCTCCAACAAGGACATCTGTTAATAAGGACAGACAACACCACGGTCATGTGGTACATAAACAGGGAGGCACACATTCTTACCCTCTGTGCCGGATGGCTATGAATCTGTGGGATCTGTGCCTGAATCTCAATATCCAACTACAGGCCCATTTCGTGCCAGGGAAAGAAAATGCACTGGCAGACAGCTTAAGCAGAACTACTATGGATGCACACGATTGGATGCTGCACCCAGACATCTTCAAACTCATAACAAAGACATGGGGAATGCCAGAGATAGATCTGTTCGCCTCCCCATTCAACCATCAACTGAAGACATTCTGCTCAAGGACATACCACCCACAAGCTTGGAGGGTGGACTCTCTCTTTCAGTTGGAAAGCCCTAACAGTATATGCCTTCCCACCTCTCCCATTGATGTACAAGGTTCTACTGAAGATCAGGGAGGAACAGCCAAAAGTGATACTGATAGCTCCGGACTGGCCAAGGCAACACTGGTATCCACTATTGAGAAGCATGTCTCAGGCAAAATCATGGCCTCTCCCCCTATGGCCTCTTCTAACGCAGAACAATTTCAAGACCCTGCATCCCAACTTGAAAACATTGCAGCTAACTGCCTGGAAAATTCCTTAAATCCCAATCTGTTTTATCTGAGGGTGAAGGACATTATCCTGGAGGCTCGCAGGCCTTCCACAAGGAAGACATACTCAGCTAAATGGAAGAGATTTCTCATTTGGAGCACATCAAAGGGCACAGATGTCACAGTGGCAAACCTAGCGCATACCCTTGAATATTTAGCAGAATTGTTCCACAATGGCCTGTCCTTTTCTTCCATTAAGATTCATGCTTCAGCAATTTCAGCAGAATACAATGTGGAAACACCTATCTTCTCACACCCTCTCCTCAGACAATTCCTGAGAGGAATCAAAAATGTTAAACCTCCAATAAGACCCCCTATACCTGCCTGGGATCTCAACTTTGTGCTGGAAAAACTTACACTACCTCCTTTTGAACCAGCAGCATCAGTGGATCTACAGTTTCTATCTTGGAAAACTGCATTCCTTCTGGCAATCACTTCAGCAAGAAGAGTATCTGAGTTACAAGCATTAATGGCAGTGCAGCCTTTTCTAATTTTCCACCAGGACAGAGTGTCACTAAGAACCAATCCTACTTTTATGCCAAAGGTGGTATCTAGGGTATCCTTGAACCAAGCTATTCACTTGCCTACGTTCTTCCCTAATCCACAGAATAAAGGGGAAAAAACTATTGCACACCCTGGATATACACAGACAACTACACTACTACTTGGACAGAACAAAAACTAGCAGAAAAACTGACCAACTTTTTGTAGCATATGCAGCTGGGGTGTAAGGAAGAGCAATTTCCAAACGGACAATTTCAAAATGGATAGGAAATTGCATTCGCTTTTGCTACTCCTTTCATGGAAAGACAGTTCCTGAAAATATCAGGCCTCACTCCACAAGGGCCACGGCCAACACTACAGCCTTCCTACGGGGGGTGGCTACCAAGGACATTTTAGAAGCTGCTACTTGGAGCTCCGTGCATACATTTGCCAAGCATTACAATCTACCTTTATACTCTAGATCCAGAGGAGGGTTTACAACTACAGTCCTGCAGGGGATCTTAACTACACCATCCTTTTCTTAGTACCTCCTCCCCCAGATTGGCTATGGTATTCTACCCATATGTTATGACTGCAGATGCGTCCTTGAAGGACATAGTACAGTTTTGTACCTACCATAAATGTAGATGTCCGATAGGTATGCATCTGCAGTCAGGATTACCCTCCCTCCTTCCCCTCTGTGGTATTCCTAGGGTGCTTATCCCTCTTTTAGCTAGCTGGGGGAATCTATTATGGTGTATTTGTTTGTTTATTCTTGTATATAATTTGCAAATGTTTGGAACTTTTCAGCATTTATCCAAATTTAGCCTTTCTAGAGGGCACCTGGCATCTGGGGCAAGAAAAACTGAGGAAAATGGCGTCGGCTGATGATTTTATACCCCAGACGCTCTGACGTCGGGGAAAGTGTGACATCAGCCGAGGTCAGACCCAGACTTTGGAATCAGGCCGACCGAAGGGCTGCCTGAGGCAGGACAGCCCATATGTTATGACTGCAGATGCATACCTATCGGACATCTACATTTATGGTCGGTACAAAACTGTACTTTTTATTTTCTGGAAAAAGGAAAAACAAAAAATATACTTGCTTCAAACCTTTCTAAGCTAGTATAGTCCAGTTTTCAGGTTAGTGCTGAATTCAGGGCTGTGTTACAAATCTGTTTGCCCATACCTTGGATAGAAGGAAGTTTCTCTGCTCACCTGATAGAGGGGTGCTTTGAGCAGCCTATCAGTCCCTGGAGGAGTGGTTTCAGCCCAGAAATTAGTAGCTTATTGGACATTTTGGGCTTATTTCTATTTCTTTAATTTCCCTGGTGTAAAAACCGCTTTTGCCCGGTTTTGCACGCCGGGCAGCGCTGGTTAATTATGGTATAGCTATTCCCGGCTCCACAAAGTCTCCTCTTCAAGTTTCCCTTGGAACTAGACCAACTTTCAACTTAAGCGCTCAAGCCATTCATTTCTCCGCCCGGCACTTGCTCAAAACTCATAGCAAGCACTTATAAACCCTAGCAGTAGACCCCCCTATACTGTACAGAAGGACAAGGCTCTCTGTTCGACCTTGCCAGCCATTTAGTAAAACAGTTCACTGTACCTATCCAGGCATGTCCAAAGGGCAGTTTCAGGTGTACTCTCCAGTCCAACTGGTGAATCTGGGCATTTTGAGGCAATGTTACAACTGCCTCAGGTACACAGAGAACCCTCTTCTCCTACCACCAAACACTAATACATGTGAGAGAAGCAATTATACAGCCAAAACTGTAAGCTCTCTCAACCCATGACTGGATCAGACAGTCAAGAGGAGAAGGGAAATACTTGCATCACACCACCAGTCTCACATGGACCCATTAAACCAGCACTGGCAAAAACACACAAATACACGAAAACATACTCGAAGGCTCTAAATAAAAATCTGCAAAAGCAACAGAGACCTCCACAGCAGACATCCAAGCGACCTCCATCCCCCAATACAAACCATGAAACACATACTAAACAAAACCAGTGTGCCACGCAATCGTAGCCCTTAGGGCAAAATAACATACCCAAAATACTAGTAATAGGTGACTCTCTAGTCAGGCACAATGATGTCGCACTCACTAGGCTGAATAAGGAAAAGGTTACTGTTGGCTACCTTTCGGGTGCCAGAATCTGCCAATTAAGCACTACTGTCACTCCAGAACAAGTACAGATATGATTGTCATTGTCCATGTTGATGTGAATAACCGGAGCCGTATCTCTCTGGACTACATGAAGAGACACTGCCCTCACCAACAATACGACGGTATAAAGAAAAAATAATCAGTTTCAACAACTGGCTAAGTTTCTGGTGTCATTCATCTTGGGATGACATGCTCAAGCCATGATGCTTTAATATAGACTGCTTGCACCTGTCGCCCTTAGGCTTTCGAATACTGGCTAAGGCTCTTGCCACCCCGATAGTGCCTTTTTTAGGCAAGGCTCAAAAGACAAACCCACCGCTGTAAATAGCACAAGTAACAAAAAACTGAGGGTAATGCTGCTCAATGCCAGAAGTCTAAACCTCAAAATGCACGCACTCTAGGCACTCCTCAGTATGGCGCAAATCGATATATGTGCAGTAACAGAAATCTGGTTTAAGGCTCCAGAGAGCACCCCAGCACTACCAGGCTACAAACTAGTACCATACATTTCGGCCACATAACGCGAACCGAAATACAAAAGGCCGGGGCGTATCCATATTCATCAAGGATACCCACACCTCCAGGTTAGTAGCAAAGCACAATGCTTCAGAGATCATCCACGTGCAACTAACAATGGGCAAAACTGTAATTGAAATTGTAGCTTGCTACAGATCACCCACCATGTCCCAGGACCCCCCATTCCTCGTTTCTGGAAACACTGGAAAACATAAAGGTCCTACCAAATACCCTGATATTGGGTGATTTCAATTACCCAAACATTAACTGGGAGAACTACTAGAGTACTAACTCCCTTGCCCAACATTTCCTAGAATTTATAAACTGAAATGCCCCCTGTCAACTGGTCAACACTCCCACCAGAGGTGGCAACATATTGGACCTGGTCATCACCAACATGAGCGACTGGTGTTTCACACCGGTCAGCCCCTCGCTGGTTAGATCTGACCATAAACAAATCACTTTGGATATCCACATTCCACCCCCAAACAAGGAAACAGTGAAAAACTTCAAAAGCAAACTTCACGTTACTTAAGACCCCGGTGGAAAGTTTCAAAGCCCCCATGCTAAAGGATAACATGTTCCAAGCTGCAAGATCCTTTACTAATGCAATCTGTGGGCACCTACAAGAATGCATGGATTGTGCTATCCCAAGCATAACCAAAACTCACTCCTCCAAGAAAAGGAAACCAGTCTGGTGGACCCCTGCCGTAAACAGGCTGTAAAATAGGAGGAGGAAACTAGTACAGAAAAGAGTAAAATCCCAAGAAAGGAAGACATCCCTGATCAGTATCGACAAGAAACTACGATCCCTCATAAAATCATCCAAGGCTAGCTTTGAAAGAAAAATTGCAAAGGACTCCAAAGATAACCACAAGGCATTCTTTAGCTATGTCAAGAATCTAAGTGGCAATACTTAGATCTACTTAGTTCAGAATGGCACGAAATACACTAAACAGACTTATATCTCCAACATCCTGGCAGACAGGTTCAGTGCAAACTTCACCCCCTTCTCACCCCCAAAAGGGCCCATAACCATACCAGAAGAATGTAGAGCCCCTGCAATCGCAGACACTCAAGTTAAAACAACCCTCTCCAAAGCCTAAAACACAGCATCAATGGGGACTGGACGGTGTCCCAGGCTGAGTCCTACACGAGCTCAAAGACTAACTAACCCCTCACCTAAACACACTGTTCAAACTCTGTCTCTTCACAGGCTACGTGCCCATAGAGTGGTGCACAGCAGCGGTTATTCCGCTCCACAAAGGTAGAGTCACAACAGACCCAGGGAACTTATCACCCTGTAAGCCTCACTAGCTTGGTTTGCAAGTCTATGGGACGCGTCATCATGGAACTCATTGAGAGACATTGGGAATCTCCAAACACTGGACCCTACCCAGTTCGGCTTTAAGGGCAGATCATGCCTCCTAAACCTGGTGGACGACTTTGAGACCGATACCAGGGCTACAGACGAGGGAAAGCTAGTGTACACAACCTACCTAGACCTCGCAAAGGCCTTCGACACCATTCCCCATTTGGTGTTATAGACAAGCTCACCAGCCTGAACATAAACCCCTACGTCACAAGATGGGTTGCCAAATGGCTCTTGGACAGAACCCACATGGTGAGAGTTGAGAGAGCTAGGTCAGACTCTAAACCGGTTACAGGTGGTGTTCCCCAGGGCTCAGTCGTATTACCCCTCCTGTTAGGCATATACTTCTCAGATGTTCAAGCAAGCACAGGAGTACTATGGCTGACCAAGTTCACAGACTACTGCAAACTAGGGGCTATAATTGACTCTCAGGCTGGCACAGACATCTCAAAAAGGGTCTCGGAAACAAATACCTGGTGTCAAAATCATGGCTTTAAGCTAAATGCCAAAAAGTGCATAGTCATCCCCTTTGGAAAAAAGTACCCACAAACTACCACATAGGTGGTAGTCCCCTAAATACGGAAAATGTAATAATGAACCTGGAGACCCAAGTAGATAGTAATCTCTCCTTTGATAATCACATTGCCAAAGTTGTTAGAAAATCCTTCTGTGACCCACCTAATCACAAAAGGGTTTGCATGCAGATCAAAAGAGGTCATTGTACCCCTCTACTCATCACTCAGACCCATCATAGAGTAAAACGCCTTATTTGGGATGTACCTTACAAGACACCTGCAACAGCTGGAAAGACCACAGAAGTACCTCACCAAGAGGTCACTGGCCTCAAACAGATGCTCTATGCAGCTCGACTGAAAACTCTGGCTGTACTCCGTTGCATACCGCCTACTCAAGAGGTGATCTTTACCTGACATACAAGGCCATGTCCAACCCCGAATTGATGGACATGCTCCACCTAAAGAAAACCTTATTCCCTCGAGCCACACGCTCTAGGGATCTAAACCTCACCACAACAATAAATCGGATGTGCTGGAGGGATAAATTCCTGTCCCAGAGACTTCCCATGCTTTGGAACAAGATTCCAGTCTACATTAGGCAGAGCTCCTTGCTAACACTCTTCAAGAGAAACCTTGACGAGTGGATGGGAAACAGTTTACCCCGGGGATCACTTCAGTGGTCCTGCTGGACAAGAGGCACAGGGAACTAATCTAAGAGGGTGGCGAAAGACAACACTTTCTGGCTAGGCTTATAAATGCCTTCGGCAGATAGCTTAGTATTCCCTATGAACCAAGCATCTTCTGGTAACAGCCCTGCATTACACCCTTACACTGGCAAAATTCTTGGGGATAAGTGTAAACTGGGAGAAATCCAATCTGGCTCCAGCCCAGAAGATAGAATGTATTTGAGCACTCTTCGACACCCACTCTTGTCTGGTGTCGCTCCAAGCTCACAGACTTCAGAGATACAGGCTTCAGCTCTGGGTGATAATCTGTCAAAATAAAGTCTCAACGAAAAAGGTTCTTCAGGTTCTAGGACCATGGCAGCTTTCATACCAGTAGTGCCTCTGGTGAAACTGCACATGCAAATACTTTTAGTGGCTCCTCTCTCAATGGTTTCCAAATTACCATCCTCTATACTTTCAGATTCAGATAACCAATTCTTGCAAACAAGACCTTCTTTGGTGGATTAGACCAGATGCATAACTTTGGAGCCACCCATTCCAAACCCCTCAGTCCAAAGCCATTGTGACCACGGATGCTTCCCTGATGGGGTGGGGGGGGGTCTATTTCCAGGGAAAGACGGTCCAAGGCACATGGTCCTCGTTAGAGGCCAACTTGCATAGCAACGTTCTAGAACTGAGAGCTGTGCTGTACTTCCTTCTGGAACAATTGCAGTTCTGTCGGACAACAAGTCAGTAGTCTGGTATGTCAACAAGCAAGATGGAACCAAGTCCTATCCCCTGTGTTTAGAGGCCATGAGAATTTGGCAGTGGGCGATAGCTTCCAACTGCTTTCTGATAGCAATGCATGTCCCTGGGACTTCCAGTGTGTTTGCAGACAACTTGAGCAGATGGTTCCTATTGCCTCACGAGTGGGGTCTCAATCCCGACTTAGCGGCAGAAATCTTCAGCCATTGGGGCCAGCCTTACTGTGACCTATTTGCCTCCATGTCAGGCAACAAATGCAGCAGGTATTTTGCCCCCCCAGTGAGGAAGTCCCTTAGGGACACTCTAATCCATGATTGGCCCACGGGACTACTGTATGCCTACCCTCCCATTCCTCTGATACTTCAATTCATAAGGAGAGCCATTCGGTTGAAGTGCAAAGTGATCCTCAAGCCTCTTTTTGGCCTCGACAAGTTTGGTTCCCCTTTCTTCGGCCTTGTCTGTTACATCGACTGAATTCTGGACCCTGTACCAGACGTAATTTCTCACCCCCAAGGGTGGAGTCATCCGAACCTGTCCAGTCTCAAGCTGACAGCTTGGTTTCGCCACTTTTGTTAATTGCCAGGCAGGATGACCTCTCCTCATCTGTTCATGACATCATTCTGGTCTCATAAACCATCCACCAGAAGACTATATCTGGTCAAATGGAAAAGATTCTCTATTTGGTCGAAGGAAAAGATGCTAGACCTGTTTTCAGCTCCATTCACAGTGGTTTTACAATACCTGTCTTTTTTTTGAAGATGGAGTCGCAGCCTCTACCATACAAGTACAAACTATTATAATGGATTGGATGGTACCCCCTAATTTCACTGCGTTTATGTAAAATTTTTCTCAAAGGAATTTCTCATATTAGGCCTCCAATCAGCCTGTAGAGCCATGGAATCTCATGATGATCTTGTTTCACTGTTGCAGTCATCACACTTGGGTTATCCTGCCAGGGGTAGCCCTCAGTTGGCCCGAATACCAGAGGCTTAGTATTTCTGCATTGGTTGCTGTTGCTTCAGGACTGTCGTCAGAAGTATAAAAACAGCTGCCTCCGCCATATCGGTCTTTCTTGCTGAGGAGCCAGAAGCAGTTCACAAGTGCTGGTCGGCCGCTGCCTTGAGTTTTTGTTTCTGAAATTGAATCATCCAGAAGTCTTCTAAAGTGAAGTACCCTGTTGGGGATCCTATTTTCTTGCTCTAACCGATGTCCGTAAAAGTTAAATTTCTCGCCAGTGGAAAGCAAATGCCACACAGAGATTTCCATTGTTACTGCATCACCTGTTAGGCCCAGACCACAACATACCTCGCTGTCAGTTTTGTGCTTTGTTCAACGCCTGGACTAGTTGTCGTCAGGTCGTTATTGTAGCTAAACACTTTGATTCTCTATCTCTGTGTTCCGAAATGGCTTCGGTAAGCCATCCGACTACCGATCTTCTGAAAAAACGTAAGGATAAAGACAGCACAGGTCCAAAATTGGCGACAACACGTCCGTTAAGCTAGTCGGCAGTTCGGTACTCAGTGAGGCACTTTCACAGCCCCTGATGCCCGCTTTGATGGAGTCGCGGGCCTTTACCGAGACCCGTTTGGAGTCTGGTATGCCGAGAGACTCTTCTTTGACTACGGAGCCTGCGGATGTCTCTACCTTGGATGGGTCCGGAGCTCCTCTGCAGGCACCGGCTTCTTAGGAAGGTTTTACCAATATTTGACACAAATGGACAACTTCTTTCGCATCTTCAGTTCTTTCTAAAACTACTGAATTTCTAAGGGCAAGAGTACGAGCTACGCCTAAACTGATGACCCAAACTCAAGTGCCTGCTTCCTTGACACAACATCAGATGCTTAAAATGGCAGAAGACCTGATCAGGGGAAGCCAGCCTTCCCCTGCTAAAAGAAAGAGACTTGTCCCCAGCAGCTTTATCTGACCACGAGTCCAATGACTGAGGTTTATTAATATGAAGACATGCCCTTACCTACTTGTGAGGATTCTGATGCAGAGGAATCCATTCCTTCAGCCTCCCCTCCAGAGGTTTTTACTTTTGGTGAAACCCCTACATACATTGAGAGAGCATTTCCACTGGGAATGCTGGGATTATCCTCAGTCCAAAAAAAGGCTTAGTGAATTTTTAGACTCATCACAGCACAGACCCTTAGCCATCCCTCTTGTTCTGGATGTTGTGGATGATGTCTTTATGGAATCTAGTCTAACTACTGATACTTTACCCGCTGCTTCAAGGAAACCTGACAGGGGTACTAGAGTCCGTGACTATCTAATTTCTCTTCAAAAATCCTACTGCTGACCCAGAGGTTTTCTCTCAAGGACCTAAAGGAATAAAAGCTACTACAGCTAAGTATCCCACCCCTTTGGACAGGGATTCCTGAGGTTTAGGCAGATGGGGTAAAAAAAGTATACATGTCTACAACTTTCGCTATTAGAGAATTTAATTTTCAGTTCCACATGCTGAAATTCCAGCAACATACTATGGAACTTATTAAACAAAAGTTATCTACCTTTCCTAACTGTGCAGAAAATAATTACAGGCGCTTGTGCATTCTGCAAGCCATGTCAGCAAGCATACCCTGTAATGTTGGTTTGATGCCCTAGAAGCATCTTGCAGGGCATCAGTCACAGGTTCTGTACTTAGAAGACATGCCTGGCTTAAGGAGCGGACCTTGCCAGACCATGTTATATTAAAATTATTTACGCTCCTCTGCACAAGAACAATCTGGCACCAAAGCAAAAGAGGTTTTAAAAAAGATGGAAGAAAACGTTGTCTATGCAGATAGTCAAAGATTTTTTGCAAGTGCAGCCTCGAAGATTTAGTAGGCATTGCCCCTCGAAACATTGGTCCTTTCTAGCCCCCTCAAGGCCATCTCAAACTACACCCAGGGGAAACAGACCCCCCCCCAGATTAGTCTCAGGATATGCAAAGATCTAAGCAGTGGAGTACTTCCACTTCTAAAACAGGGAGTGCTAAGCCCACCCCCTTACGGAAAGAATTCACAGTGAGTTCTCAGTTCCACTCCTCGCCTCTGCCCAATTGTTCGTGCCCTAGGAGGAAAACTTGCCCACCATGCAAAAAACTGGACCTCCATTACCAATGGCTGATGGGTCCTCAACATAGTATCCCAGGGGTACAAATTTTATTTCCACACGCTGCCAACCCCAAAAGGGTTCCCAGACCTTCCTCCAAACCAGTGGGCAGAGGCACAAAACCAAGTTCAGTTCCTGCTCTCCATGAGGGCAATTCAGCCTGTTCCTGCAGAGCATGTAGGCCAAGGTACCCAGAAAAGAGGACAACTGGCGCCCAATCTTAGATCTATTCATTCTAAACACCTCCCTGGTGGTACCAAAATTCAAAATGCTCACCCCTACAGCAGATTCTCCTTATGCTGTCCAAAGATGCCTGGTTAGCCACCCCAGACCTAAAGGAGGCCTGTCTGCACGTCCCAATCAGGGACTCCTGCAGGAAATATTTACGTTTCAGGGCAGGATCAATGCCTGGCTCCACCCATTGCAAACAGAAAAAGATTCAAATTTATCCTCTTGGAAGATTGCCTGATTCAGGCAGACAGGAAAAGCTGTTACAGCACCTGACATTTGTAAAGGACTGTCTAACCTCCCTGGGGTACGGGAACAATGAAAAGAAATCCAAACTAGTCCCCAGTCAAAAAAAATGTATTCCTGGGAGCAAGCTTGGACACACAACCCCAGATGGCATTCCTTACTCCAGGAAAACAAGCCCATCTGACAAGCTACTTCGCTCAAATGGCCACCAGAACCCAGCTATCTGCAAGGAAAATCCTACAGGCTCTAGGGTTCATGGCCTCCTGCATTCTGCTAATTCCATATGCCAGACTGCATATGACGAAACTTCAGTGGTAGTAAAGTCTTTGGTGCTAGCATTCTCAGCACCTGGAAACTATCACATAGCTGTAATACCTTGTCTAAGGAAAAGTTTTCTTTGGTGGGCAGCAGCATGCAACCACAACAAGGGTCTTAACTTTACACAACCCCACACCACCCAGACCCTAACCATAGACTATTCAGACTTTGCCTGGGGTGCACATCTGGATGGAAGGTGTGTTCAGGACCACTGGAGCCCAAACCAAATTAATCTGCATATCAACCAAAAAGAGATGCTACCTGTTCAGCATGCTCTGTGACAGCCTTCAGATCCCTACTCTCACCAGGGCCCTGTCTAATAAAAACCGTAAACACCACAGCAATGTGGTACATCAACAAGTAGGGGGGAACCCACTAATCCACTCCAGGCTAGCCATGACCCTGTGGGACACTGCCTCAGCCATGCATCTTCACCTGCAACCTCAATTCCTGCCAGGCAAACAAAACTCTTTGGTGGAAAACTTAAGCAGAAATCTTCTATACCCACACAAGTGGCATTTAGACCACAGCACCTTCAGCCTTCTGACCCAGATGCGCGAGGTACCCCGAGGGTGGACCTATTTGACTCCCCCTACAACCATCAGCTCAGCAAATTCTGCATCAGGTTACCTCACAGCAAGGCCTGGAAAGTGGATGCCCTATCCTTCTAGTGGGTGAATCTCTCAATCTATCCTCTGCTTCTTACAAGAGTACTACTCAAGGCAGGAAAGACAAAAGGCAATCCTGATTGCCCCAGACTGACCACGCCAACACTGGTACCCACTACTGTGCAGTGTCACCGGTGCCCCCATGGCACCTACCTCAGATCCCACCCTCATCAGCAGGAGGGACATATCTTTCATCCGCAATTGCAGACCCTGAACCTTGCAGCCTGGCTTATTCCTTGAATTCTCCGGTGGCCAGCCTAAGCCTAACCCAGTACAAGGAAATCCTATGCTGATAAGTGGAAAAGGTACTGTTCCTGGATTCACTCTCTAAAGGAGCTGATACAGCACAACCCTCCATGCCTTTCATCCTGGATTACCTAGCAGACCTATCCACAGAGGCCTGTCCTCTTCTATTAAGATCCATGCCTCTGCCATCTCTACTTATTACAGCATTGAGCTACTTCTCTTCTCACCCTGTCATCAAACAATTTCTGAGAAGGGCTAACAACTTAAGGCCACCAAGAAGAGCCCACACCCATGCTTGGGGCCTTAAATTTACCTGCAGCGTCAGCAGAGTTAAAAAATTCTCTCTTGGAAAACAGCCTTGCTTCTAGCCATCACTTCAGTTAGAAGAGTGTCTGAGCTGCAAGCACTTATGGCTGTGGAACCCTTCATTATTTTTTCATGCTGAAAGAGTCTCCCTCAGGACTAACCCTTCTTTTATGCCTAAAGTGGTGTCCAGTGTGGCTCTCAACCAATCTATGCATTTGCCCACCTTTTTGCCTAATCCTCAAAATAAGGGGGAAAGGCTCCTGCACTCCTTAGATGTGCACAGGCAGCTCAGATTCTACTTGGATAGGACTAAGCCCTTCAGGAAATCTGACCAGTTTACTAGTCAGCTTTGCACCAGGGGAAGAGGGAAAGGCCTTATCAAAAAACAATCTCCAAGTGGATAGCACACTGCTTCCATTTTTGTTAAAAACACCATGGGAAACCACCCTGTCAGGGTGTCAGAATGCATTCCTCTAGGGCAACTTCAACCTCTACAGCCTTTCTCAGAGGAGCCCCTACCCGGGGGCATTCTGGAAGCTGTTACTTTGAGTTCTGTTCATACCTTCGCCAAGCATTACCACCTGCCTATCTTTTCCAAATCCAGGCCTATCTTTTCCAAATCCAGGGTAGGCTTTGCAACAGCAGTCCTGCATGGCATACTAGCCAGCCCAAACTCTTCTTGACTGCCTCCACCCATTCTTCAGCTTCGGGAATCATCCCAAGTGTGATGACTGCAACAGTGAAACACGAAGAACATAGTACAGTTGTGTACACTTACCATGAATGCAGATGTTAGTGTATTCACTGTTAGTCTTGGTTTCTCACCCTCCAGCCCCCATGTTCTTCGTGTTTCACTGTTGCAGTCATCACATTTGGGTTATCTGCTTGCAGAAGCCCTCAGTCGGCCGGATTATCAGTCTTGGGTCCTGCGTCGGTTGCGGTCTCGTCTTCTGTGACGTCAGGTAGTCAGGTGTATAAAGCATGCAGCCGACGCCATTACATCAGTCTTTCTTGCCGTGCAGTGCCCGAAGCAGAAGCAGTTCACAAGTGCCAGTAGGCAGACTCCTGAAATTTTCGTTTTCGAGTTTCAGAACCGAAGTCTTCAACTAAAGCTAAGTACCTGTTGGGGAAACTTTTTCTTGCTCTTAGCCGAGGTCAGTAAAAGTGAATGATTGTATTTCTTGCGGAAAGCAAATACCTCATAAAGATTTTCATTCGTACTGTATTCTTTGCCTAGGCCCTGACCACGACTTACCTCGCTGTCGGTTTTGTGCCTTATTTAAACCACAAACTATTTGTCGTCGGTACATTTTCACTTCTAAATATTTTAGTTCTCTGTTCAGTTATCCAGATACGTCTTCGGTAAGCCACCCGACTACAGATATTCCGAAAAAACGCAAATATAAAGACAGGCTGCCTAGTTCCAAAGCTGCCGACGATGCTTATCCTAAGCTAGGTGTCAGTTCGCCGGTACTCAGTGAGGCGCTTTTGCAGTCCCTGATACCTGCGACTTCAGATTCACAGGCCTCTACTGAGACCCATTCGGAGTCCGGTCTGCCGCGAGATGCTTTAACTGTGGAACCTGTGGATGTCTCTATTTTGGATGAGTCCGGAGCTGCTGTGCAGGCACCAGCTTCTGAGGGTGTATTCAGGCCCTACTGACTTGCATATTAAACCGACGCCATTTTCTTCTAGGCCTAAAACTCTAACCATTTCTAGGAAACATGCCCAGATCGCATGGTCAGGCCTCTGTGCCTAAAAAACAGATGATGGCTGAAGACCTTATTACTTTAATCAGGGGAAGCCAACCTTCCCCCTCTGAGACCTAGGACTGAACTTGCTTATGATTCTTCTGACAAGGATTCTGAAATGTCTGTGTTCTGATGACCAGGATTTGCCCTTATCTACCTATGAGGATTCTGATGCAGAAGACTCTATTCCCTCTGCTTCACCCCCGGAGGATTTTTCATTTGGTGAAACCTTGCATACTCTTAGGGAACATTTTCACTGGGAAAGCCAGGATTACTCTGATTCAAAAAAGAGGCTTAGATTTCTTACTCCTGCCCTAACACAGGTCTTTAGCTATCACTCCTGTGCTGGACATTGTTGACTATGTCTTCTTGGAATTTAGCTTAGCCCCTGACACTCTACCTCCTGCTCCCAGAAAACCTGATAGATATTACATGGTTCTTTATTCTCAAGTTCCTTTTCAAAAATCTTAGTGCAGACCCTGAGACCATTTCACAGGGACCCAAGGGCATTAAGGCTACTTCTGCCAAAAGTCCTACCCCCTCTCTGCCAAAAATCTTACCCCATATGATAGAGATTCCAGGGCCCTGGATAGATGGGGTAAGAAGGTATACACTTCTGCAAATTTGACCATCAGGGCCTTAAAGTGACAGTTTCATATGTTAAAGTATCAGCAGCATATCATTGGGTTGCTTAAACAGAAAATTGTTGATTCCTGACTCTGCTGAAAGTATGGAGTTACATGATTTAATGCGTTATGCCGAACAGGTTGGAAAGCATACTTTGCAATGTGGTTTTGATTCACTAGAGGCATCTTTCAGGGCTGCTGTCACTGGGTCTGTACTTAAAAGGCATGCTTGGCTTAAGAAGCAATCTTTGCCAGATCATGTTAAAGCTAAGTTGCTGGATGCTCCCTTAAATCAGGATCACCTGTTTGGCAACAAAGCAGAAGTAGTTCTTAAAAAGATGGAGGAAACGGCTAAATCTATGCAAACTGTTAGATTTCCTACAAGTACAACCTCCATGATTTAGTAGGCATTGGCCCTCTAAGAATTGGTCATTTCCTCCCTCTTCCAGGCCTTCAGTCCAAACCCACAACCAGCAGAACATCTAGGCTTCAGTCCCAGGGTACGCACTGGACTAAACAGTGGGGGGCTCCCATTTCCAAATCAGGGAGTAGTAAGACTCCATCCTATGGTAAACTCTCTCAATGACTTATCCTTAACACTTCCAAGCACTTCGCAACTGACTGCTCCTTTAGGGGGAAAGATTGCTTTGCAGGCAAAAAACTGGGAACTCATTACCCAGGACAAATGGGTTTTAAATATAGGATACAGATTTCACTTCCACACACTACTAACCCCAAACGGTTGGCCAGATCTACCCCCAAATCAGTGGGCAGAGGCTCAAAAGCAAGTTCTCTCTCTTAAGCATAAAGGCCATTTAAACTGTACCAGAAGAGGAAAAGGGACAAGGTTTCTACTAGAGATTTTTCCTGGTACCCACTCTTGGCGATCTATCCTAGACCGTTTCCATATTAAACACCTTTTTGATTCCAAAATTCAGGATGCTAACTCTTCACTAGTTACTTCCTATGCTAGGCAAAGATGCCTGGCTGGCAACACTGGATTTAAAAGAAGCCAACATTCTTAGGATTTAGAAACAATGATCCCTATTGTACCTTGCCTACAGTTAGTTCCTTTGGTGTGCTGAGGCCTGCCACCAAAACAAGGGATTACCATTCATTCTACCTCCTGCCGCCCAAACCCTAACAGATGCATCAGGCTATGCATGGGGGGCTCACCTGGCAGGGAAGTGCATTCAGGGCAAATGGAACCCAAGTCAAATGCACCTGCATATCAATCAAAAATAAATGTTAGCTGTACAGAATGCTTTGACAGCCTTCAAGGACCACATTCTTCCAGGACAACTAATGGTAAGGATGAACAACACCACTTATGTGGTACATAAACAAGCAGGTGGGGTGCCCATTCTTTTCCCCTCTGCAGACTAGCCATGGCTCTGTGGAACACATCCTTGAGCGACCAAGTGCATCTACTGGCTCAATTCCTGCCAGGAAAACTAAATACACTGGTAGACAAACTCAGCAGAAATCTCATGGACCCACACAAGTGGAAACTGGAACCAAAGATTTTCAACATGTTGATAAACAAATGGGGGCACCCGGATGTATACTTATTTGCCTCCCCCCACCGGAACAACCAGTTGGACAAATTTTGCACAAGGACTCCCCACAAACAAGCTTGGAAAGTGGATGCTGTGTCCTTCAGCTGGAAAAATCCATCAGTTTATGCCTTTCCTCCTCTGCCTCTCCTCTCCAAAGTACTACTAAAGATCAAACGGGACAAACCAAGGACGATACTGATTGCACCAGACTGGCCATGCCAGCACTGGTATCTCCTCTTGCGCAGTTTGTCACTGATGGCTCCATGGCACCTGCCTCAGACCCTTACCCTGCTGTCACAGCGGGAGAGCCAGATTCTGCACCCTCTGCTTCAAACCCTGACCCTGGCAGCCTGGCTAATTTCCTAATCTCTCTATTACCATCCCTCAGCAAACAAGTGTTGGATGTCATTTTGGAGGCTAGGAGGCCTACTACTAGAAAGTCTTATGCTGAAAAATGGAAAAGATTCTGTTCCTGGAACCAAACTCAAGGGAATGGGACACAGCAGTGCCCAATTTAATTCAGATTCGTTAATACTTAGCTGAGATGCTTCACAAGGGCCTTTCTTTTTTCTCCATCAAAATTCACGCCTCAGCCATTTCCGCTCATTACAATACAAAACCACCCCTCTTCTCTCACTGCTCAAGCAGTTCCTCAGGGGGGCCAAATACTTCACCCAGGAGAGCCCCAACTCCAACCTGGGACCTTAACTTTGTATTGGAAAAACTTTCTGCCACCTTTTGAGTCAGCTGCAAGTGCAGAATTGAAATTCCTTTCTTGGAAAACAGCCTTACATTTAGCAATTACTTCAGTAAGAAGCGTGTATGAACTACAGGCCCTTATGGCAGTGGAGCCTTTCATCATATTTCATGCAGACAGGGTGTCCTTCAGGACCAATCCCTCCATGCCCAAGGTGGTATCCAGTGTGGCTCTTTATCAGTCCATTAATTTGCCAACCTTATTTTCTAATCCACAGAACAAAGGGGAAGGGATACTGCACTCCTTAGATTTGCATAGACAACTTAGATTTTACTTGGACAGGACTAAACCTCAAAGGAAACTTGAACTGCTAGTGGCATTTATTGCAGGTGCAGAGGGGAAGGCTATTTCAAAGCAAAACATTTCTAAATGGATAGGCCATTTCATTCATTTCTGCTATAAGCACCATGGAAAACCTCTATCCCATAGAGGATTAGACCCCATTCAACCAGGGCTGCATCTACCTCTACAGCCTTTCTCAGAGGTGTACGTACTAAGGGATATCCCAGAAGCTGCTACCTGGAGTTCTGTACATACTTTCACCAAGCATTACCATTTACCAATTTTCTCTAAATCCAGAGCTAGTTTTGCAGGGCCTTATAGCTGGTCCTAATGCTATCTAAATGCCTCTTCCCATCCTTAGCTTTGGGAATCTACCCAAATGTGATGACTACAACAGTGAAACATGAAGAACATAGTACAGTTTTGTACACTTAAATAAAATGTAGATGTTAGAATGTATTCACTGCTGCAGTCCTTGTTACCCTCCCTCCAGCCCCCTGACTGACTTTTGGCTATACCTTTACTCTCCTTTACTTTGCTTAAAAGCTTTTTGGTGTATTGGCTTTTTTGTTGGAGCTGTAACCTTGTATACATACACATTTAATTGCTTCCCATTAGGGGGGTACCCGACATCTGGGGCAAGAAAAACCTGATGTAATGGAGTCTGCTGCATGCTTTGTACCCCTGACTACCTGACGTCACGGAAGATGAGACAGCAACTGACGCAGGACCCAAGACTTAATCAGGCCGACTGACTGCTACTGCAAGCAGATAACCCCAAATGTGATGACTGCAACAGTGAATGCATTCTAACATCCACATTTATGGTAAGTGTACCCAACTGTACTTTGCGTCATTGTAAGAGGATCAGTATTAGTTCCGGAGGGCATGGTTACCAGACCATGTTGCTTTGCCAAAGATGGTCTGCACCTTTCTCTTCTAATATTTTGGAGACTGGCTAAAAGTTTAACTAACCCCATAGTGCTTTGTTTTAGGTCATGCCAAATTGACAAACCTACATACAGCAAAACTAACGCGACTGAACTTCAAGCTGTTACTGCTCAATGCCAGGAGCCTAAATAAAACAAAAAAAACTTAACTCCCTCCAAACCCTCCTCAGTCTTGGGAATGCAGACATGAGTGCAGTTACTGAGGCATGGTTTAAAGCAGCAGGATTACCCCAGCAGTGCAAAACTTTAGTGCCTTCTGCATTTGTAGAGCAATAGCTGTACAGACAAGGGCTAAAGGTAGAGGTGTCTCAATGTACATCAGTGTTCTGTGGTGGTAAAACAGGATGACTTTCTAGAGTTCTTCCACGTGCAGATCAACGTAGACAGAATCCTGTAGCATATCCTTACCAACTGTACATCACCCTCCATGTCTCAAGAAGCTCTGTGTGCATACGTGGACCTACTAGACACACGTAACATTCAAGGTAACACCCTTCTGATGGAAAACTATTACCCTATGTAGACTGGGAATCCTACATAGCCTCAAATCTACAGGCAGAGATTGCTAGACTTCGTAAATTCAAACACACTTGACCAGATAGTAAATGTACCCACTTAGAAGTCCAGCATACTGGAACTTGTGCTCGCAGGTATGGGAGAATGCTGCACCCCCCCCACCCCACCCCCATGTTTCGTCCTCCCTGGTAAGGTTCCAGTCATGAAGCTGCTGTCTTCGAAATCAAAATCAGTTCTGTAATCCTTTTAAAACCAGGAACACTTGGGAACAGTTCCAAGGTAAATTGCCTTTTTTATGTGATGATTTGCCAAAATTCAATGCCTCTCCAAACCCTGAGAACATGGCAGCCTATACTGAACTGCGCTCAGACTCTGTGCAACTATGTCAGTGGCTGCATAGAAGCTGCTGCAGCTGTCAGAAGTACTGCCAGAACTAGGCCCAGAAACAAACTGTCCTGGTGGCATCCAAGATTAAACAGGATATAAAACAAAAGGAAAAAAAATATGGTAAATGTTCATAGGTTCATAGGTAGGTACTAGGCTGTCTGCCCTAGGGCTTATACAAGCCCAGCCAAAAAGGTACCCTGGCTTTTGCCGCCCAAAAAAATATTTTCCTGTGCCACTGTCGAGCAGAGCCGCAGAAGTAATCCCTGGGGTGAATTTCCTAATTCCCATCCGATCATCAAGATTTTTCTGGAGTGCTAATGAGCTTTGTTTGATATAGGTAGTTTATTCCAGAGTATGGGAAGTCTCTGGGACAGGAATCTATCCCTCTGGCATATTCTGTTTATTGTGACAAGGTTTAGGTCCCTAGAGCATGTAGCTCAGAGGAAAATAAACAGCTTCTGCAAGGCTTGAACTCTGGACCCTGTACACTACAGTCACAGTAATTAGCCAGTAAGCCAACACAACAATATGAAGTGTAATTCCTATAAAGGTAAGCACTCTGAAACGAAATAGGCAACTAAGAGGGCTAATTAGGTCAAGCAAAGCTAACTTTGAGGTTAAGGTAGGCTCCCAGGTGAGAGAGAACCTCAAGGCCTTTTTCAGCTATGTCAGAAGCCTCAAGGGCAGTACACATCGATGTGCTGAACCTGGTGGTTAATGTTGCCACATTCACATAGCCTGACAATACTGCAGTTCTGTTAGTAGACACATTCAGTCCAACTTTACCTCCTTTTATATCCCAAGCAGCCCCCAAACACCACCCACAAACTTGACCTTCCAACAGTAGCTAAGGAGGATGTACTAGCTGTGCTCTGCAAAGCCAAGAACATGGCCTCAGCTGGCCTTGATGACATCCCTGGATGCTTTTTGAACAGCCTGAAATATGGCTTTACATTTAACTTAGTCTTTAAAGGAGAACTACACCCACAGACACATTTATTTCATCATGGTCTGGTGGTGATCTTAGTGTTTCACTGTTGCAGTCATTACACTTGGGTTATCCTGCTGGCAGAACATCTGCATTTATGGTAAGTGTACACAACTGTACTTTTCCTACATTTTAACACCACTCTGGGACTTTTTACAGTTTTTTAAATATTTTTATATGTAATTTGAGTCTGACCACATGGGGTCTGGCATCTTGGAGTAATTCTGATTTAGTCTGCCTCTAGGTATCCCACAATGCAGTGTTGATCTGTAAAAAGTTAAATCACGCAGGCCTCTTTCTTCCTAAAGCTCCTGTCAATGCATTGATCTTCCATGCATGCATTGCTGTTTCAGTCACTTTGAAGTAACATTTCATGCCTTTCAATGACAACTTAAATGTAAACAATGCAAATGCCGCAGAACATACTTTCAAAGTTCTTTTTACTGCTGCTTTTTTTAGAATGTCTAAACTGCATTTTTTTGTGAAGTCTGAATTGCACTTTGACTCCTCTCCCACCCCCCTTCACACCTAGCTTCCCTAGCTGTCAAAGTGCTAAGGGTAACATCACAACGAGTGGGTTTTTAAGACAGTCATGGTGATGTCAGTTTGGGGGGGAATTGGGTCAGAAAATTAGAAGTTATGTACTCACCATAACGTTCCATCTGAGTAGGTGTATTCATTTGTCTGCAACCTGTGGGTTATGGATCCGATATCGGATCCGAACCGGCATGGTTTTCCAGCTATGGATCCAAGCTCTCAGCTCCTCCCCTCACCCATAATGCCCTGCTCTACCCTCATGACCTCAGATCGAGTTTGCCAAAGCAACAATACCCTAAAAAGGGTAACAAAGAATATGCAGGAAACTGAAAGGCCAGGGGGAAAGGAGGGCGGGATGGTTGCAGACAAATGAATACACCTACTCAGATGGAACGTTATGGTGAGTACATAACTTCTAAATCTGAAGTAGGATATTCATTGTCTGCAACCTGTGGGACAGAGTCCCCAGCTACCTGAATTTTGGGCCATCATGGAAGGATATTCCGGAGCACCAAAGGATGCTCTACCCTAGATGCAAGATCCAACTTATAGTGGGAAATAAATGTATGAGATGAAGCCCGTGGCTGCTGCACAAATATCATCTAGAGGAATCCTAGCCTTGAAGGCTGCCGAGGTAGATACTGACCGGGTTGAATGGGCATGAACACCCTCCGGTGCGGGCCTTCCTGAAGCTTGATAAGCCAATAAAATGCACTGTGAAATCCAGCGGGACAGAGAAACTTTAGAGATTGGCTTGCCCAAATTGAAATTTGCAAAGGAAATAAACAGCTGGTCGGATTGCCTATGACCAGCTGTCCTGTTCAGATAAAATCTAAGTTGCCTGTGAACATCTAATGAATGTAACTTATATTCACCTTTGTTTTCATATCTAGGGAAGAAAACAGGGAGGTTAATAGATTGATTGATGTTTGCTTCAGAAGCAATTTTAGGAAGAAAGGACGGGTTGGTCCTGAGGGAGACACGGTCCGGATGAAATACCAAGTAAGGAGGTTTAGCTGATAAAGCTTGAAGTTCAGAAACTCTCTTGGCTGATGTAATGGCTACCAAAAGGCTGTCTTGTAGGACAAGAATTTGAGATCCACCGTGGCAGCTGGCTCGAAGGAGGCGGTCAAGGCCTGTAGGACCAAAGAAAGGTCCCAAGGAGGAACTGCTTGTTTTATAGGGGCCTGAGAAGAAAAGTACCTTTAAGAAATATTTTACACAATTTGGCTGACATAAGAGGATTAGAGTCATGGCCAATGTGATAGTGAGAAATTGCCGCCAGTTGAACTTTGACTGTGGAACTGCTGGCACCATCGTTAGAGAGTGGTTAGAAAGTCAAGCACTAAAGGAGAGGAACCGTGAAGGATTCAGGCCTTGCCGCTCCACACAGAGAAGCGTTTCCATTTGCTTGTAAACCTTTCTAGTGGATGGTTTATGAGCCGCCACCAAAATAGCCTTTACAGGCGAAGAAATACCGGGAGTCCTTATCAAGAGTGGAACTGGAGCAGCCAAGCGGTCAGCTTCAGGTTGTCCAGGTTCGGAGGAGGAATGCAGGATGGATGGGATATCAGATCCGGGATGGGATCTAGAATCCAAGGAGGATTCACCGAGTGAGACCTTAGGAAGGGGAACCAGATCTGTCGAGGCCAGAATGGAGCAATGAGAATCATTCTGCAACCCACCCGAGAGGCTTTCTGAAGAACTTGCAGCATCAGAGGCAAGGGTGGATAGGCATACAGACCAGAGCGTCTCTTGGGGTACCTCCGGGAGGAGGTATTAGAGCGAAAAAACTGTCGCACTTGGTGTTTGAGGAGAAGCAAAAGATCGCATGAAGGGGTTCCCCACGTGCGAATATGCGTTCCGCTACTTGACAATTGAGAGACCACTCGTAAGGGGTCAGAATGGTGCGACTGAGCTTGTCCGCTAGGATGTTGGACCGACCCGGAATGTGCGTTGCTATTAAGCGATTGGTGGAGATTGCCCATTCCCAAACTCTCATGGCCTCTCGACAAAGAGGGTAAGACCTTGTTCCCCTTGCTTGTTGATGTACCAGACAACAGACATGTTGTCCGATTGAATCAATTGTTCCCAAGGGAAGAAAGTCCTGAAGTGCTAGCAACGCTAAGAGCACTGCTCTCATCTCTAGAACATTGATATGCAGTAAGGTCTCTGAATCGTTCCACGTGCCTTGGACTGTCCGCCCAAAGTGCCCCCACCGAGGCGGAGGCGTCCGTGGTCACCGTGGCGGGAAGGCACAGAAAGCACAAAATGGGCGGCCTTTGTGGAGATCCGGAGGTGGAGCCACCACAAGAGGGACCGCTTGCAAGCCTTGCTGATCGCTATGGGATGATGCATGGGAGAGCAAGGTATGACCACTGAACTAAGGCGTCCACTGTAGAATCGCATATTGAGCCTGGCAAGAGGAAGAAGTGCTATAGCGAGCCATGGACCCTAGGGCCCTCAGGACCAACTCCGCTGGAACAGAACTTGACTGGAGAATGGCCCGCACCTGGAGCTGCAAATTTAGAACTCTGTCCGCAGTGAGGAAGGCTCGTAAACTCCTTGTGTCTAGCCTGGCCCCTATAAAATCTAAGAGCTGTGTGCCAGGTTGGACTTTGTATTTATTGTGATGCCCAGAAAGGAGCAAGATGGAGAAAGGAGTCTCGCCAAGAGAAGTAGATGCCTTGTTGGGTAAGGGTAGAAGCCAGTCGTCCAGGTAGGGAAAGACCTGCACCCCTGAAGCCTCAGGTGGGCGCTACCACTGCTAGTACTTTGGTGAACACCCTGGGGGCTGTGGTGAGACCAAAGGGAAGGACCCGAACTGGTAGTGACTGGCTCCCAGCCGAGCGGAGAAACCTCCTGGGCGCCTGTCCATCAGGATGTGGTAGTACGTCCTTGAGATCTATCGAGCACATCAGTGATTTTCTCCCAGAAGGGGAGAATAGATTGCAGTGTGACCATTGAATTTTTCTTTGGGGACTGCCAGATTCAAGAGAGAGAGGTCTAGGATTGGTCTTAGTTCCCCGTCTTTTGGCACTAAAAGAATCTGGAGTAGAACCCTGATCCGATCTGGTCTGGGGACGGGCTGGATGGCTCCTTTCTTTAGCAGATGGCCAATTTCTGCCAGCGGCCTCCGTTGACGGGTGGGGCGTCTGGGAGGGACTTCAACTTTGGAAGGTGAAGGAAAGGAATGCGATATCCCTGGATATGATTTGGAGAACCCAGCGGTCCGATGTTATGGACTCCCATGCCGCTAGGTGCCCAACGTCCCCGACTGCCTCCAGAGTAGAGCAGTCGGGCAACCTCAGGGTTGCTGGGCCGTTCAGCGAAAGGTTCCCTGGACCCGAAGTTTCTGGGAGCCCCTCTGCCTCTAGGCCGGCGTCCTCCCTGTCCTCCTCTGCCACCGAAGGACTGGTTGTCCGAGCAGGCTGGGACTGCTGCGACTTCGGCAACCACATCTTCTTTTGACCCTTTTGGTTCCTAGAATAGGGCCTCTGGGGTGCAGAGAAGCGGATTCCGACGGCAGACAGCGTCTTCCCGTCCTTTTCGCTCTGGGTCAGCGTCTTGCGAGCGGTCTTGCCAAACAGAGCAGAACCATCAAAGGCGTTAAGCAGCGCTTGAAGGGCTCAGAAAAATCGCGGAGCCAGGCCTGGCGTCTAGTGACCAGTCCTGTCCCTGCAGCTCTAGCGCCTCCGTTGCATGGGAGAGTAGCATAGAAGTATTTGTAACTGACCTAAGAGTGGCCATGGTGGAGTGCAGAACTCTGTCCTCCTCCGAAATGGACTCAGGGGATGCAGCGTATTCCTTAATAAGATCTCGCTGCATCCGAATAACATGTGCCAAATAGTTCAGCGCCCTTACTGAGAAGGTGCCCGAACTGAACATCCGCTTCCCCAAGCGGTCCATCATCGAGACTCCTTGCTCGGTGGGTGGACTGAGGACTCTCCTGAGCCAGTTCCCTCTTTGTGGCCCGCCGTCAACATGGCATCTACGAGGCCTTACTCCAATGGGTCCGGTCGGATGGCGGACTAAGGATCCTATCCGGTCTTTTGGGAATTGGCTCCACGGTGTCCGGTTCCTTCCACGCCCTGGTGGTAATAAGGTCCACCAGGGGTCGGCAGGGACACCCAAGAGGTAAACGGGCCCGTTTGAATGCCTCCAAGAACACGGACTCGTCCGAGGAAGACTTGGGGCAGACCACCCCCTTATACTGAGCATTTCCATGATGTCTCCAAAGGAGACATCCTCGGGGTGACCGTGGGGAGCCTTCCCTTCCTCCAAGTCCGTGTCTTCTGTGAGAGACTCGGGAGTCAATGTGCCTCCTTTTGCGTATGCTTGCGAGGGACCTCCTCTGGGGGCTGTCACAGGAGTCCTCGCAAGCAGCAATTTGCTCCATAGGAGCAACTTGGGGGCTGTCCCAGGGGCGGATGGTGGAAGCCTGGCCCAGTGCAGAGGGAGCGGGGCGGGCGAAACAAGTGCCGGGGTCCGGAGACCCTCAACAGAGCCCTCTCCACTACATCAAAAGCCGAAGGGCCGACCTCGACCAAAGGATCCGACAATCGGCTCCCCTCGGATCCGAAGAGTGGATGGGCCGGGCGCGGCTTTTCCGGATCCGAAGGGACAGTGCGCTCCGACACAGACCGGCGAGCACTGATCCCCGGATCGGCTCGGATCCAGGCTCCGAGATCGGGTCCGAGGGCAGGGTCGGATCCAGTACCAAGTACTATCGGCGACCCACCCCGGCTCGCTGCTCGGCTCCAGCTGCTCGAACCCGGATAGCGGGTCGGAGAAGAACAATAGGCTTAAAAGGGTGTTGAGCTCCCCGGAGGCAAACACTCCCATCTGCATCTGGGCCTGGATGAACCTTCTCATCATCCGGTCCAGATCAGCATCAGAAAGGCTATGGGTAGATCTCGACGAGGCTACCGAGGTAGGCCTGGAGTGCCTCCTCGATAGCCTCGGCGGAGATCTCCTCCTCAGGACCCGGTGAAAACACACAGGGGACGGGCCGAAGGAGGAGACGAACCGACAACGGGCCGGGAGAAGCCAGCTTGGCTGGCGGGGCGAAACAGAGGTCTCGGCCCGCTGGTGCTTCTCCCTCTAGCAACATCCTCTCCTCTCCAGAAGCGGGAGGTTGAGTCCCAGGAGCAGGAGGGTGCCACAGGGAACAACTGTAGCCACAGTAGTCCCGAGGAGGCGGAGGCGGGCGAGTCTGGCGGTAAAGACCCGCCAAGACAAGCTTGGACCTCCGCTCCCTCAGTGCCTGGGGTTGAACCCTGCACATATGGAACAGCCAGATGTGAGGTGTTCAACCTTTTAACACACCGAGTGTGGCCATCAGCCGGTGAGAGCTTATGGCCACACTTTCGACATTAGAAAGATAGATTTTGGCTGATCAGCCATAATCTACAAGCTACTAAAGTAACTTAAGAGTAACTTAAAAGTAACTTAAAAGACACACAGGCCTACACACACACTCTACGGAACAGCGAGGAGGGAAAAAAATTACTTAATTTAACTCAAAGTACAATTATTAATGAGGGAAACCTAATCTTTCACACAAAAATACACAAAAATTTCAAAACTTTCTGTCTTAACAGGTAAAAATACAAGCACTTAGCTGAGAGCAAAGAACCCAAATCCAGTCACCAATGACAAGCGAGATCTGAGGTCATGAGGGTAGAGCAGGGCATTATGGGTGAGGGGAGGAGCTGAGAGCTTGGATCCATAGCTGGAAAACCATGCCGGTTCGGATCCGATATCGGATCCATAACCCACAGGTTGCAGACAAATGAATATCCTACTTCAGATCTACTTGTATTCAGTGGCCTTAACATCAATGAAGTGGAGACTTTTTCCAGGGCGGGATATAAGTTTTTTGAAAGTGACACCACCACGTTACAATAAGATACTGTTCTAATGGAGGGAAACAGTCAATTTAAAATATTGTAAATGCTGTGGTGGTGTTTATTCATGGCAGGGACAATAAATGGGGAGTAAAGGGACAGAAGTTGAGCATTTAATAATAGAATCCCGTTGTCCTTTAAACAGGCTTTGTGCTACGTGAGTGGAAGGCTTTGTCATCCTCTGTTAGAGAGGACATTCGCAGATCTTGTTACGTACTGACACATTAGTCTGACTATTTTATTTGCAAAACCATGGAAAGAATTATGAAAGATATCAATGACATGCGAGACCTCCAGACACTGGATATATCCCAGTTTGGCTTTGCCAAAGGAGGGTCATGCTTGCTGAGTCTGGTGGACTTCTTTGAAAAGGTCACTAAGGCAGTGGATAAGGGGCAAACTGTGCATACTGCCTACCTAGATCTGGCTCAAGTGTTTGATATCCCCACCCCAGCAGTGTTAAACTTGTGGAGCTAGGAATAAACCCCTTTATAGCATGTTGGATAGCTAGCTGGTTCACTGATAGGACCCAGAAAGTTAGGACTGGTGAGGCCACTGCCAGAGACCAGTCCAGTGGAATCCCCTAGGGTGCTGTGCTAGGCCCACTCCTCTTTGGTATCTGCTTCTAGAATGTCAAAGCCAATGTCAAAGGCCTTTGACTAACCAAATTAGCAGATTGCAGTCTGAGAACATTCATCGAATCCCCCCCAAGATAACATCCTTCAGGAAGGTTTGACACTGAAGCCCATGGTGCCGATGTCATGACTTAAAACTCAGTACTAAGAAATGCCTTTTGGGAAGTCTGCCAACAAGAGTGACTACATCAATAAAACACCCCTAAAAGTTGGTTCATTTGTTAAGCATCTGGGAACTCATGTAGATATTGACCTGACTTTTGACCAGCATGGGTCTAAGGTAAGAGACTGGGATTTTGGTTGCAGGCCTTTAAGGAGAATAATCATACAGAATTAAAGTAGCAGAAAGTATAAAAACTAAGCCAACACAGGAATGGAGAAAGGAGATTCTCCTGATAGGGATGATTGCAATTAGGGATAGACAGTAGGCAAGAGGGGGGCTGGATTTGGAGAAAACTGGCATAGGAACCAGTGTATTAGGCGCAAATAACTAGAGGGGGAAAGATAATTGAATAGGAAGATGCCAATAATTTATTTCGACTGCGTTATAGATTGCTTTCCTTGTCAGAGTATAGGCAAAGAAAAATAAATGGGGGGGGGTCCTTAGTGAAAGACCAGCAATGGTACAGTTATTAGTAGAAGCCAGAACATAAGCTGACATTAAAGGAATAATTAGTAGAGCATATACAATATTGCATGATAACTGTAAGAATCAGGATGTTAGGATTGGGGCGAGAGTGTTTCTTTGTGAATTGCTTATCCAGTGAGTGGATGTATGTATATCTCCAAATATGCATCAAAGTCTAGATTAGGATTTTTGCTTGGAAATGTGTACATAGATATTTTTATACCCCAAGTAGATTCCAGATGATTTTTCCTCAGGTAGACAGCAAATGTTGGTGTGATGGGAAACATTTTCAGGGTGTGCTTTGAGTTGGTGAACTTTTAGGATGCCCTGCAGTGTGCACCGTCTGTGATTCTGGGTGGGCATAATGATGTGATGAGGGAGTTGAATTTTCTGAGCTATGATACAGAATCAGAACTGCTTAGACATGGTAAGGTCTTGCTGTGTCTAATTTTGGTGGCTGCCAAAAAAAAAAAAACAATTGCTAGAAAATAGAAATCCAGTATCTAAACCAGCTGTACTTGAAGTAGTGAATATAGTAACAAATAAAACAAATTGAGATCTTGAGAAAAAAGTAGGGGCACACTACATAGAAAAAATGGGAATTGTGGTGAAGAATGCATACAGGGTGGAAGAATGAGTTTTAAAATTAGGCAGGACTTAAATGAGCTATGTAATGTTTGAAAATGATTTTAAGTGGTGCATGTTTGCAGCGGGGAGTGTTTCAGTATGTTTTGTGATGTCAGATGCTTGCAACTGGGTTTCTGTTTTTTTATGTATATAAACGTATGATTGCCTATGTTGTAAGTGATGGTTTAATAAAATATCCTTTAAAAAAGGGCAGGATTTGAATAATTTGTAATGTTGCTTAGATTATATGTTTAGCAGTATATGTGATGTATGTTTAACATGAACCTAATACGATTTACATTACTTTATGTAAATTTACCTGTGCCACAAGTGATAATTCAGTAAAGGTGTTTAAAAACGTGTTCAACGTAGTAAGATAATCTTATGATGTTAAGTTGTCAATCTCGCCTTCATTCTTGCTTGATGGGTTCGGAGCCGATCCTCGGCTCCGACTCTGCACTTTGCTAAGCTCGAGAGTCACTTTTACCAGCTCGAGGCAGCCCCATATCCCATGATGCAAGGTGGTAAGTACCCAGATCTCGTTTGCCGCTTCGCTTATGAGGTCCTCCTTTTGCCAGCTCCTGGTAAGTGTTAGTATTTTACTACTTTTTGCCCCTAAAATTTAAAATTTTCATTTTTCTTTAGATTACCTTCTGTTTTACTTAGTTTTAAGCCCTTTTCTGACTAAAATTATATTTCCTTCCCCTTCTTTTAGTCAGGCCTTCATTCCCTCCCCCCCCCCCTGTCAGGGTGTGTGTGTGTGAGAGGTTAGTCACTATATTTTAGATAACTTTAGTTGTCTGATTGGGACTGTGTTGTTGTGTTCTACTTTTGTACAACCATGTCCAAAGAAAGGGTCTCAGGCTTTAAGAAGTGTGACTCGTGCTGTCAGAAGATGTCTCTGACAGATGGTCACACTTCTTGTTTATATTGCCTGGGACCTCTCCACCTGCAGGACTCCTGTGCGATTTGTCATTCTTTCAGCCAGAGAGTCCTGCAGGAGAGAAGAAATAAATTGATTTTAAGGGGTCTTCTTAAGCCGGAGGGCTAAGTCGGCTCCGACAAAGACTTCGAAGTCTTCCAAGGCCCAGGCTTCTGTGTCTAAGCCTGCGGCCTCGGTTCTGACTCTTTGAGTCGAGATCGGCTCCGGCTGGAGCCGATCCTAGCTTGCATAAACCTTTGGCACCAATGGCTATCGGTGCCGATACTGGTTCAGTCACATCGGTGTCAGCTCCAACTGGCTCAGACCACCATGTGGCTCAGGCTTCGGTGTCTGTGCCGACCGGCTCCGACACTGTTACCTTTATGTCTGTATCGGCTCCGGCTGGAGCCGATGCATCGAGACCTTCTGTCGGTGCCGAAAAGTCCTCTGCTCCGACTGGTTCGATGGTTTCGTTGGCTCCGATGGTTCCTTCGAGGAAGAGGTCCAGGTCCCCTTCCTTGGAACCGATACTCTCGGCTCCGGCCTCACCTCCCCTCTTGGAACGGAGCCATCAGAGCCGATCTTCCAGGTCATCCAGGCTTTCTGACCATGATTTGGAGAGGGTGGTCGGTAGATTATTGAAATCACAGGCACTGGCCCAGATGCTACATAGTCCGTCTCAACAGACTACTATTAGTCCACACCCTCTTGTAGTTCCTCCTTCGACTCTACCTCAGAGCTTGGAGCTGGAGTCTTTGGGAATAGTTTCTGCTATGGCCGAGGGACAGATACCCCCCCCCCCCTTCTGCTCCCTCAGCATCTACTCTTATCTCCTCTTCGAGACCTTCCTTAGAGGGATTCGGTGGTCGGGCTTCCCTGGTCTCCTCCGAGGGGGTGAGTGGCATCGGACCCTTGTCCGACCCCACTCTTCCCCTTGGAGCCTCTGCCTTGGTGAGCTCGGCTCCGACATCTGCCTCGGAGCCTTCCTTTTCGGTGGGCCCTGGAGTTCCTGCTTCTTTGGAACGGGTTCTCTCTGACCTCCCTGGGAGGGGGGCCTTCGAGGTGATGAAGAGTGTGCTGGCCACTGGACTCAGCCAGCAGTCTGTTCCCTTAGCTCCTCCCTCTACGGTGCCTGTCGATATCTCTGCCATCTCTCTTGCTCCCGGACCCAGAGATCCTCCGCCTCAGGTTTCCCCACTGGGAGTAGCCCCCTCTTCCGAGGATTCTCCTGATCAGTCAGGGGATCCTCCGTGCAAGAGGATCTGTAAGAGGAAACATATAGACTCCCCTGAGTCTATCACTTCAGATACCGACTTAGATGAGTCGGAGGGATCCCCAAGATCCCCCTCTGAGGATGTCTCCTTTTCAGACATCCTAGAACTCCTAAAACAGAGGGGAAACTGGCCCTTCAATAATCCCTCTGAGGATGAGTTGGTATACCTAGAGGCGTTTGGATCTCGGCCCTCCACCTCCTGGGTGTCTCCGCCTTTCGACCCCCTCATGGAGGTTATTGCTCGAAAGGCTTGGGCTGCTCCTGATTCTGTAGAGCCAGTTCCTAGGAGGCCGTCAAAATTTATTACTGCCCCTTCGGACAAGCTATTCCTTACAAAAGGCATCCCTGCTGATGCCATGGTGGTGGCGGCTGCCACAAAGAAGGAACTTGCAGATCCTTCCGTACCTGTCCATCCTCCTAATAAGGACTCTAGGACCATGGATAGGTATGGTAAGCGGATGTTCTCTTCAGCGACCTTTGCTATGCGTTAGCTGAATACTTATGTCACTTCACCAGACTCCAAAGGGACATCCTTAAGGAGCTAGGTGAAGTAGTACAGGATCCTACAGCTGCAGGGGCTCAACAAAAAATTGCTTCGCAGCTAGGAACCCTTAATTCTATTACTAACTCCTCCATGCGACTGATATCATATGCAGCAGATGGAGCGAGTATGGCCACAGGTACAGGTGTGGCTCTTAGACGCCAAGCCTGGATGCGAGACTGTAATTTTGCAGATCCCTTCAAGGCGTCCTTCACAAACTCTCCCTTTGATGGGTCAGCTTTGTTTGGCCCTCAAGTGAAGGATACATTGACCAGGTGTGAGCAGCACAGCAAGACTCTTTCTGCCGTAGGAGTCCGTTTTTCCACTCCTCCTAGACCTTACCCTAAAGGACAGAAGGGTGGCAAGATGTGGTTCCGCAAATCCCAAGGAGTCACGCCGGATACACGTGGTCAGTTTACCCCTAGAGGCAGAGGGGGTAACAATAACAGACGCCGCTCTAGAGGCAGAGGGGGTCTACAAAACCAGGAAAGCAGAGAGACTCTCTGACAAGCCCTTTCAGCATCCCTGAGATGTTGCCCGACTGTCCATCCTTGGAGGCAGTCGGGGGAAGACTATCGCTGTACCCAGAAGCCTGGCGTTCCCTCACTCAAGACAGATGGGTACAGTCGATCATATCCGAGGTTTACAAAATTCCTTTCGAGGAAAGTCCTTTCTCTCACTCAAATTCCCTTCCAGATGTACCACCCGGTCTAAGGGAAATTGCAGAGTTAGAAGTTTTAAAACTTCTGCAAAAAAGAGCCATTCAGCCAGTTACAACAGACCATTCAGAGCCCGGAATCTACTCAAGATTCTTTTTGGTCCCCAAAAAGACGGGAGACTGGAGACCAATATTGGATCTCAGCAGACTCAACAAGTCTGTGAGAAAGACAAGATTTCTAATGGTCTCACTTCAGTCAATTTTGCCCTTCCTAGAGAAGGACAACTGGATGTGCTCAATAGATCTTCAGGATGCGTACTATCACATAAAAATTCACAGACGCTCCAGAAGGTTTCTCCGCTTTCGGCTGGGGTCCAGTCATTTCCAATTCAGAGCCCTGCCCTTTGGTCTCACTACAGTCCCCAGAGTGTTCACCAAATGTATGGCAGTGGTCACGGCTCACCTGAGACGTCAAGGATTCCAGGTGTTTCCATATCTCGACGACTGGCTCCTTTCAGCCACCACCAGGCATCAACTTCTTCAAGCCAGGGATTACACAATAAATCTTTGCACTCAATTGGGAATTTCGATCAACTACGAAAAATCCTCCTCATTGCCCTGCCAGTCTATTACTTTCATAGGCGCAAACGTAAACACTGTTCGGATGTCAGCAACCCTCACAGACCAAAGAATCTTAGATATACAAAGTCACGTGAGGATCATTCTAGCCAGCAAGAAAGTACAAGCCAGAATGGTTCTAAAGGTGTTGGGCCTCATGGCTGTGGCCATTACCCTTCTTCCCCTGGCCCGCTTCTATATGCGCCTGCTTCAGTGGATGTTGTTCACTCGATGGTCTTACCAACAACTTCCGATGAGTCACCAAATACTGGTGACACAAATTTGCAGAAATCATCTTTCATGGTGGATTACTTCTCCCCAGATTCACCAAGGCAGACCCTTTGTACCCCCGGCCCCGGTAGCCACTGTCACTACGGACGCCTCCCTGATCGGGTGGGGGGGTCATTATCAGGGCAGGATGGTTCATGGGACTTGGCAACCGTTCGAATACCACCTGCACATAAATGTCCTAGAGATGAGAGCAGTGCTTTTAACGTTGCAAGCCCTCAACGACTTTCTTCCCTTGGGAACAATTGCAGTTCACACAGACAACATGTCTGTAGTATGGTATATCAACAAACAGGGCGGAACCAAGTCCTACCCCTTGTGTCGAGAAGCTCTCAGACTTTGGCAATGGGCGATCTCCTCTCATCGGTTTCTGGTAGCAACGCATATCCCTGGGAAAACCAACATTTTAGCGGACAGATTGAGCAGAGCTATTCTCATGCCTCACGAGTGGTCTCTCAAACAATCTATAGTAGAGGAGATATTTCTAGAATGAGGCCGCCCATGTTGCGATCTTTTTGCTACTCCCCAAAACAGCAAATGCCCAGACTTCTTCTCTCTCTTCCCACTGCCAGGCCATCCCCCCAGAGACGCTGTAACCCAGGATTGGCCCCAGGGACTTCTTTATGCCTTTCCTCCTTTTCCGCCGATTTCACAAGTACTCCAGAAAGCCACCGTTTTGAGAGCCAAAATGATTCTCATTGCTCCCTATTGGCCTCGACAGATTTGGTTCCCGTTCCTCCATCGCCACCTTTTGGTGCAGCTGTGGCATCTGGACCCAGTACCAGACCTTCTGATTCACCAATCGGGTCAGCTGCACCGGTCTGTCCCCTCTCTCAACCTCACAGCATGGTTGCTCCACTTCCTTCCTTAGCCAGGCTTCCTATGATCTCTAATCCTGTTAGGGACATCATAGTAGCTTCCCTAAAATCCTCTACCAGAAGGATTTATACCAGCAAGTGGAAGCGCTTTTCTTGTTGGGCAAAAGCTAAAAACATTGATCCTTTTACTGCTCCAGTGCAAGTAGTTTTGGATTTCTTAGCGGAAATCTTTCACGTGGCTCTTCTTCTTCCACGGTCAAATTTCAGTTGGCTGCTATCTCGAACTTTCATGTCGGGTTCGCAGATCACAACATTGTCCCACAGGCTTTGTAGAGCCTTCTTAAAAGGAATTTTTCTCCTGAAACCTCCAATCAGGAGTCCTCCTCCTCAATGGGACCTAAACTTAGTGCTGACATCCTTGATTCTTCCTCCCTTCGAGCCAGCTGTTTCATGTTCCCTGAAATTTCTTTCATGGAAAACTTTATTCCTGGTTGCTATTACATCGGCTAGGAAGGGTATCTGAACTTCATGCTCTCTCTGTTCGTCCCCCCTATTTGGTCTTCCACAAAGACAGAGTATCATTGAGAACTAATCCGACCTTTTTACCTAAGGTCGCCTCAGAGTAATTTGAATCAGTCTATTGACCTTCCTGTATTTTTCCCAAACTACTCAAACAGATCGGAAGAAAAGCTACATTATCTTGATGTTCACCGCCAACTCCGATATTATTTGGACAGAACAAAACAATTCAGGAGATCCGATCAGCTCTTTGTTTCTTATGCTGATAACAAAAAAGGCCTTCCCGTCTCAAAGGTGTCTTTATCTAGATGGCTTTCTTCTGTCATCTCTGAAATTTATCAGCTCAGGGGAAAACAGCTGTGCTCGAAACCTAAAGCGCATTCAACCAGAAGCTTAGCCACTTCCACAGCCTTTCAAGCTAGACTTCCATTAGACACTATTTGTGCAGCAGCCACTTGGGCCACTCCTCATACCTTTGTTTCTCATTACAAATTGGATTTGGCCTCCAGGGACAGAGCCAATTTTGGCTCTACAGTTCTCAAGAGTCTGTTCCATTGAGCCACCCAGGATAAGAGGTGCTAGGGACGCGGTCCCATCAAGCAAGAATGAAGGCGAGATTGACAACTTAACATTGAGAAGTTATGTACCTACCATAACGTTCCATGTTAGTTGTCTTCTCTCGCCTTCTTTCTTGCGACCCTCCCTCCTTCCCCCTGGCCTGGACAGACTTTTTCTCTCTACATGGAAGTATGTTTATTAAGACCATTCAGTTCTGGTCCTCCATAACCATCCTTCAGGCTTTTTTTCTGCCTTCTTTCTTCCTTTTGGGAAGTTTTTATGCTAGGTGTTATTGCCTATAGACAACAAACGAGATCTGGGTACTTACCGCCTTGCATCATGGGATATGGGGCTGCCTCGAGCTGGTAAAAGTGACTCTCGAGCTTAGCAAAGTGCCGAGTCGGAGCCAAGGATCGGCTCCGAACCCATCAAGCAAGAAAGAAGGCGAGAGAAGGCAACTAACATGGAACGTTATGGTAGGTACATAACTTTTCATTGCTCAACTTTTAAGTGAGGGCATGGCATCTAGGTCCATAGAGGTGGTCATACCACTGTGCTTGTCTCTCATCAAATCCGTCATACAGTATAATGCCCCCTTCGTTGTGCACCAGACATATGCAGCTACTGCAATGTCCACAGAGGTTCCTTACAAGAAGTGCAGGGAGCAAACACAATGCTGTATTCTGATTGCCTCAAAGCTCTCTCTCTTTACGTTGCGTCATACATGCTTCTGAAAATGTATCTTTGCCTGGCATACGAGGCATCCTTGGACCATGGTTTGATGAACCTTTTGCACATCCACAAAATAATCCGCATCAGAACTACCAGATTAAAACACCCAGATTTTGCTTGCAACATAAATAGGACATGTTGGTGAAACAGATGTTTCTCAGAGCATTCTCATTCTCTTAATCAGGATGCGTTTCTCAAAGCATTTTCCATTCTCTGAATCAATCTCCCCATCCATTTGAAGCAGAGTTCCTCCCTATCCCTGTTTGTGTGACTTGGACTAGTAAATGGGTAAATTTGTCCCTTGTCTGGTACCCATGTCTCTGATGGGTAGAGGCAGTCAGCAAGTCACCACATGTATAAATCAAATTTGTGAGACCATTTTTGTTTCATGGCTAGGCCTATAATGACCTTAATGGTCTAGTATCCAAATTCATAAGTATATACTACACTTGTAGGCCAGGAGTGTTAGCCTGAATTTCTGAGAAATTGATGCTAAATAAGGGGGACCCCAACACTGATCCCTTTGGTACACCACTGGCTACTTTCTTGCCTTCTAAAGAGGCACTTGCGACTCTTAACTACGTGGATTTGTCAGGTTGTCAGTTGGCTGTTCACTGCATGGTTGAAGGATTTGTATTTAAATTTCCAAGCTTGTCAGTAGTGTCTGCACAGGTAGCAGTGTCAAATGATTTGGCCATGTTAAGAAATGCTATATGTACTGCATAACCTCTGCCCATTGTTTTGTTGACCCTTTCCTCCAAATAAACTGAATCGCAGGACCTAAACTGATGTGGGTTCAGGGTTAACATATTTTTCAATGTCCAGATTGCTGAAGTCCATGATGACTTATTCCATAGCTTTACATGAGGCTAGTGAGACCAACAGGTTTGTAGTTGAGCTACTCTTGTGCAACTGTTACTGTCTGTTTTCCAGGTTTCAGGAATGTAACTAGGTTTCAGGAATGGAGTGGCTTAGATTAGAGGTTAAGTAGGGGTTCAAGTAGGACATCTTTAGTACTGATGCACCATGTTTCTTGATTATTTGGGCCAGTGGATGAGCTGCAGTTAGCTTTCTGAGAAGGCTGACAAGACTTGCTGTTTGGTAATTAAAGGAAGTGGATGTGATTGTAGAGTCTGAAATGAAATTTGCATTGAATTTATCAGCTAGGATAGTGGTTATTTCCTTTGGGTTGGAGTGGGCAGTATTGTAGACTATCCCAAATATTGTATGATGTCCTATTCCCGTGTGGCTCTATTCGACATGTGGGTTTACTCTTGCTTTGCAAACCTCTGGCTAGTATAGAAACGTTTTCAGTCACTGTATGGTGCATGGGATGTCTGACGTGGCTCAAGGAATGTGGGCCATAAAAGTGACGTGTGCATGCACCAGCCCTCAGAACTTCTCAGCCGCCAGTCGAATGCCAGGTGTTCTTGCCTTCACGGCCGTCTGATTTGAGAAATCAGATGTGCCCCATTGATGAACCTGTCAGTCCTTTTTTTAATTTAATGCTTGTTCATGTCATCCAGAAAGGGCAAGTGTAAGTGCGCCTGTGAGGTACCGCACAAGGTCACCCATGATCAGTGTCTCTCTTTTGTTTAGGACATTCGCATGATTACAAGGCCTACTCCATTTGTCAGGCTTTTGTGCCCAAAACATTGCGCAGCCATCTGCATTTGCTTAACCTGTATTTAGAGAACTAAAGGTTAAAACAACTAGCTTTAGGGTTGGAGCGTTCCTTTGACGTACCTACTGACCCGTCAAACAAGAAGGCCAAGACTATAGGCCGACCACTGCAGCTGCACGTCTTGCATTCAACCCTCAGCCTGTGGCAGAGGGTCTGCTAGAGGAATTGGGGCTCTGCCACCTTGGATATAGTAGGTACCTCCACAGAAGCCGCACAGTCCCTCATGGAGGGCACATCCATAGAGGGGTGTGGGACCAGCAATTTCAGTAGGTCCATCGGATCCCTCCAGTTCCTTAAGTCTCCAGAGCTGCTTCCCATCAGATGCCCGCCAGGCCTCCTAAAAAGAAGGATAAAAGGGAAGCATCTCTCTTTGCCTTACTTCCTACCTCTGCAGGGACTGCTAACATTCCTCCTCCACTTCTGAGTCCAAGGCCTCAGACTACAGACCCAATCATGAGGAAGAGAAACATCTGAGTCTTCATCTGAAGAATCACTTTCATACACTTCCCGACTTTCTTCTCCCTTGGGGTATGGTTCCCCACAGGAGAAATCTGTTGACCCTGACTCCTCAGCTGAGGATTTGACCTTTAGGGAAACCATTTCCAAGATGCAAGAGCATTTTAAGTGGGGATCCTCTGAAATGACTGAAGTCCAAAAAAGGTGGTATGACCTCATTCAGATGGATCCCCTGAATGGTAGATCTGCCTAAAAAAGAGGAATTGTCTGATTCCTCTGAGGAAACTCTCTTCATACTCTTCCCAGATCTCATCCCCCTAGGATATGCCTCTCCTGAGGATGGCTGTGTTGAACTTGATTCCCCTGTAGGGGCTGTAACCTTTGGGGAAACTATTAATAAGATGAAAGACCACTTTAAGTGGTAATCCTCTGACATGACTGATGTACTAAAAAGGTTTTATGACGTTGTTGAAATGAACTGTCCTAGTCATTCTGCCATCCCTCCTATTCAAACAGCATTCCTGGATGCATTTGACTCTGCCTCCATTAACCAGATTACCAACCTCCAGCCCCACATAGAGCAGACAGACTTGTATAAAGTCCCTGAGACGGAGAAATTTCTCCATGTGCCCTCTTGCTGATCCTGCCACTGTCTCCATCTCTAAGGATAGGGCCTCCAAGCTCCTTCCTACAACTACTGTCCTCCATGCTGATAAGGGCAGCAGGACTGTGGAGAGGTTGGGAAAGAAGATCTACACCTTTGCTACCCTCTCATTTAGAGCCAACTACCAAACTCGTATGACCAAATACACCTTAGCTCTGCTGGACAAAGCCAATAAGGACTTGATGACATCCCTGACTGTGCAGCCAAAGCTTCCTTGTCTTCACTGATAGCACTCCTCTCTCAAGTGAATAGACATTCCTTAAGATGCTATTATGATGCAGCTGAATACTCAGCCAGGTCAGCTGCATCAGGTTCAGTACTAAGAAGGTACTCATGACCTTGACTTCAGCCTCTCCCAGATGACTTCAGGGCCAAATTCCTTGACGCACCTTTGGATCATTCAGCCCTTTTTGGTACAAAAGTGGCTGACCTGTTTAAATCCTTTCAACAGAAAGGAAAAGAATTACAGTACCTAAAACACACCCTAGTCTCGCCTCTTCCTAAGTTCCAGAGGAACTACCCGGCAAAGATGCAATTTATCAGGAAAACTTCCAGGCCTGTAGCCTCCCCCCCCCCCCCATCTAGAAAATCCCTTAGACAGCCTCCTCAGTCTTCCAGCCAAAGGCCTCCCTTTCCTGATACGGCAGGTAGTGTCTGACTGCCTGTCAAAATTTCAGCCCCCCCTTCCATACCCCTGTCTGCCCGTCTCAGTGTTCCTGTGTGGTCACTCATTACCACAGAAATGGATTCTGTCCATCATACAGAATGGCTACTTCATGTTCTGTATCATTCCCCCCCAGTAAGACTGGGTATACCACAGCCTCCTCCCAGTCAACTACCCCTCCTCCATCAGGTTTTGCAAACCCTGCTACTACAAGGCACTATAGAACCAGTACCTACACAAAAAGAAAAGGATTCTACTCCAGAATCTTTTTGGTACCCAGAAAGGAAGAACCATGTAGGCTGATTCTAGACCTCTCCTGCCTCAACCTCTTGCTTAAAAGTCCCTACTTTAAGGATGCTCACCCTATCCTATTCTTTCCACTCATCCTTCCTCATGGTTTCATGGCAACCCTGGACATAAAGGATGCCTACCTTCACAAACGTATAAAGCCCACCTTCAGGAAATGCTCAAGATTCCTGGCAGGCTCATCTCAGTTTCAGTTATGTGCCTTGCCCTTTGGGCTCTCTACTGCCTGTAGGATATTCATAAAGTGCCTGGCTCCATTCATAGCCTACTGCAGGGAAAAGGGAATCCAGTTATTCCTTACCTAGACAACCTAATTCAGGCAAATAAGGAAACTCTTCTCTGCCACTCAGAGGACCTACTGGTACTCCTAAAGTCTCTAGGGTTCATGACCAACTTCCAAAATCCCACCTCACCCCTACACAGGATATTGTCTTCCTGGGTTGCAGGATCTGGACAAGACCTCATGAAGGCCTTCCTGCAGAAAAGGTGGTATCCCTCTCACACCACCTTCTTGCTGCCCTACAGTCAACATAACTGACTGCAAGACAGTTTCTGAGACTTTTGGGTTACATGGCAACTACCTATCCCCATGTTACCCCTAACAAGGATGCACATGAGGAAATGTAGTGGTACCTCTGGTCGGTGTGGACCCAGCACTCCCACCTTCTACAGGTCAGGATCCCCCTGCTCCCCTGCTTACATCAGGAACGGAGATGGTGGGTGGCTCAGGTAGCCCAGAACCCAGGGCTCCCTCTGCAAACACCCTCTCCCTCCCAGACCATGCACACAGATGCCTCAGATCTGGGCTGGGGAGCAGTTCTGGGGAAAAGGAAAGTACAAGGTTTGTGGACAAACGAGATGAGACAAACGTCAGAGAAATGAGAGCCATCCTCCTTCTCTACAGGCCTTCCAGCCCTACCTACAGCAGAGCCCTTTAAAGATATTTATAGACAACACCACAGTCCTGTGGTATCTCATCAAGTAGGGAAGGACCAAATCCTTCCTTCTACACAGACTAGCTATGTGGGTGTGGAAACTGGCTATCTCTCAGGGGATAACCCTTCATGGAGCCTACATCCCATCCCTGCACAACTCCCAGGCAGATTACTTAAGCAGAACCATTTCAAACAACCATGAATGGATGCTGCAAAGAGATGTTTTCCTCAATATGGCCCACAGGTGGGGTATTCCACAAGTAGACCTGTTTGCCTCTTCCATAAACCGGCAACTTCCTAGCTACTGCACCAGGACACCAGACCCCAAGACACTAGCAACAGATGCTTTCTCGATAACCTGGAAGGGGAAATTCCTGTATGCATTTCCCCCTTCCCATTGATACAAAGTGCCCTGCTGAAAATTCAGCAGGACTAACCCAGAGTCTTGCTGGCGACTCCCTACTGGCCCAGACAGCACTAGTTCCCTCCTTTTCACCTGTCCAAGGGCAGTTGCCACAAATTACCCTCTTCAGTGGACCTGCTCACAGCACAAGGGGACTCAGATACACCCACAGTGGCAATCCATGCCCCTCACTCTGTGGCCGATAGGATTCTGATCCCTTCAGACACCTGTATAACAAGGAAGTGCTCACTGTCCTGCAGGATGTCAGGAAACTCAACACAAGGGAATCCTATCTCTCAAAATGGAAAAGGTTTTCTGTCTGCTGTCACAAAAGACAGTTGGACCCGCTGAAAAGCGATATGCCTCTCATCCTGTCATACCTGTGTGAACTCAAGCACAGGGTTGCCTTACTTGTCTCTAAAGGCACACTTGTCTACTATCTCTGCCTGCCTCCCCCTGGATCCACCCCTTGTATCCAGACTCCCCTCCAAACTTTTCCTCAAGGGTGTATTACACTTAAGACCACCCAGGAAACCATCTCCCCCTCCCTGGGACCTAAACTGTGTTCTAGAAAAACTCACTCTAGCCCCTTTTGAGCCAGGAGGCGAGGCCACCTTAATATTTTGCACATGGAAAACCATATTCCTTGTAGCTCTTACTTCCGCCAAAAGAGTTTTAGAATTGCAAGCTCTTATGGCTACACCACCTTTCCTAATCTTCCACTTAGGGTGACCCTCAGGACAAACCTGTCATTCATTCTCAAAGTAATGAATGACCTATCCTTGAACCAGCCCATCCACCCGCCCACCTTCTTCCCTAACCCACAGGGGGATAGTGAGAGTGCTGCATTCTCTAGACCTCTACACAACTTGGATTTTATCTACATAAAACCGAACCCTTTAGAAAATAAGACCAGCTGTTTGTCTCCTTCCACCCCAGGGCCTTGGGGAAAGCTTGAGTAAGCGGACCATTTCAGCCTGGACTTCCTGGGCCATTTCCTTCTGCTACCTACACCATGATAAGACCTTGCAGGGCAATATCAAAGCCCACTCCAGGGCAGTGGCCTCTTCTGGAGCCTTATTTAAAGGGCTAGACACCAACTCCATACTTGAGGCAGTCACTTGGTCCTCAGTACACAGCTTCACCAAACACTACAAACTGGTCCATATCTCCAGAGCCAGGGCTATCCTATATGGATTCCTAAAAACATCATCTAGGCCACCTCCCAATCCTCACTGAGCTTTGGCTCACAAGTACTTTTACCCACAAGTAGAATACTGCAACACTGGCATAGGACACAGAAAAGTTGTGTAAAATCTTACCATAACCATAGATGTCCTTCTATTCTATGTTGCAGTATTCCTTCCCACTCACTTTCCACCTTCCCCACTTTTATGACTGCACTTGCTTTCCTGGGCTATACTGGACAGGCTGTGCCCTAACAGGGCTGGCTCCGACTGGGGCTTTCGCTAGGTTCCGAGGGCTGGTGCATGCAGATGTCACTTTAAAGGCCCACATTCCAGCAGCCACGTTGAATCTGATGCACCAAGAGGGGCTGAAAATCTTTGGAAACCTGGCTGGGTGAACTTGAGAGGAAGGGTAAACCCCACAAATAGAATACTGCAACATGGAAGAGGATATCTATAGTTATGGTAAGATTTTACACTACTTTCCTTTCCTCCTATTCTGCCTGCTTTCCTGGATTTCTTTTCAGCATCCTTAAATCCTGACTCTCAACCACCTGCTTCACACAGACCTGATAGACTTTATAAAGTCCCTGAGACTGCCAAATATCTCCTTAAGTGCCCTCCAGCAGACCCTGCCACCATCTCCGTTTCCACAGATAAGGTATCTAAACTTTTACCCACCACCACTATCCTTCCTGTTGACAGCAAAACCATGAAGCATCTGGGTAAGAAAATTTACACCTCTGCTACTCTGTCCATCAGGGCTACTGACTACCAAACTCATATGGCCAAATAAGCCTCATCTCTCCTGGAGAAAGCCCCCCAAGGAACTGGCTGATGTACCAGGTTGTGCTGCCAAAGGTTCACTGTCTTTCCTTCTGGCTCTCACCTCCCAGGCAGTTCTGATGCTGCTGAAGCTTCAGCAAGGTCAGCACTATCAGCAGCTGCTTTAAGGTATTCTTGGCTACACCTCCGGCCCATTGATTTTAGGGCAAAGCTGATTGATGCCCCCTGGACAACACAGCTTTGTTTGGCGCAAAAATGGCTGAGGAAAGAAATGCAAGATTTGAAACGCCTACTAGTCTCCCCTATTCCAAAGTTTCAAAGGAACTACCCAGCTAAAAACCCAGTTCATTAGAAAACATTCTCACACTTCTACTCCCTCAAGGTCTACAAAATCTACCAGAAAGCAGTCGCCTACAGCTAGAGCTACACCATCCTCTAGCCAGAGACCGCCCCTTCAAGACAGGGCAGGTAGCATCCGACTACCTGCCAACCTTACAACCCCTTCCTCCTCCCTCTCTCCCTCTGTCGGTACACCTCTCACTGCCTCCCTGTGTGGACATTCATCACCTCAGACAAATGGGTCCTTTTCAATCCTTCCACATGGGGATTTCATGACTTGGTTTGTGTCCCCAAAGCGAAAAGGCATTTCACAACCTCCACAACAGCTACACCTCCTACAGCCAGTACTGCCAACACTGCTGGCTCAAGGCACCATCGAGCCATTGCCTCTCATTGCTAAAGGAAGAGGATGTTCTTAGTGTTTCACTGTTGCAGTCATTGCATTTGGGTAATCCTGCTGGCAGGTTGCCCTCAGTCGGCCTGAATTCCCAAGTCCTGGGTCCTGCGTCGGCTGCCATCGCCCCTTCCCGGACGTCAGGTCGTCAGAGGTATAAAAGAAGCAGCCAATGCCATTATCTTTATTCTTTCTTGCCGCGCGGTGCCCAAAGCAGGAGCAGGTCGCAAGTGCCGGTTGGCCGACTCCTGAGATTTTCGTGTTCGAATTTTAGATCCGAAGGCTTCATTAAAGCGAAGTACCCTGTTGGGGAAACTTTTTTCTTGCTCCAGACCGATGTCAGAAAAAGTTAATTGTATTTCTTGTGGAAAGCAAATACCTCATAAGGACTTTCATTCTTACTGTATTCCTTACCTCGACCCTGACCATAACTTTTCAGGTTGTCGGTTTTGTGCTAGATTTAACCAACGCACTATTAAGCGTCGGTATGATTTTTACATACTTTGGACGCAGGTTTAATTATCCAGAAATATCTGATAGCCATCCGACTACCGGATTCACAAAAAACGCAAAGAAAGACAGCCGAGGCCCAAAACCGGCGACGAAGCTTCTCCTAAGCCAGTCGCCAGTTTGCTGGTTCTCAGTGAGGCGCTTTTGCATCCCCTGACGCCTGCTACTTTAGAGTTGCAGGCCGCTACCAACTCCCACGTAGTCTGCTATGCCGCTGGAAACTCGAAGTATTGGAGCCTTGGACAGTATTCTTCTGATGAGTCCGGAGCCGCTGAGCAGGCACTGGCTTCTGACTGTGTATTCAGACCTAAACATCTATACATTAAACAGATTTTTGCTTCAAAGGCAAAGACTAAAGCACCTTCAAAGACAAAGAAACACAAGAGCCACGTGGACAGGCCTCCATGCCCAAGTAACAGATGCTCAAAATGGCTTGATTACCTTGATCAGGGGTTCCCATCCCCCTCCTGATAAGAGGCCTAGGCAAGAGACAGACTATGAATCTTCAGATCAGGTTTCTATTTCTTCTGATTCCTCTTCTGACCAGGAATATTCTCTTCCCCACTATGAGGATTCTGATGCTGAAGAATATTCATTCAGCTTCTCCTCCAGAGGACTATTCTTTTGGGGAAACCTTACATACCATGAGAGAGCATTTCCACTGGGAGAGCCAAGATTTTTCAGAATCTAAGAGGCGGCTCAGGGACTTCCTTTTACTACCTCAACACAGGCCTCTAGCCATTCCATCTGTGTTAGACATTGTAGATGTGTTGTCAGAGTCTAGTCTGACCCCTGACACCTTACCTCCAGCTCCTGTTAAGCCTGACAGATATTACAGGGTTCCTGGCTCTCACAAATTCCTTTTCAAAACCCCTGCTGCAGACCCAGAAACTATTTCACAGGGTCCTAGAGGGGTTAAGGCTTCTGCTGCAAAAAAACCCTACCCCCCCTGACAGACATTCAAGGACACTGGATAGATGGGGAAAAAGGTTTACACATCTGCTACCTTGGCTATAAGGGCCTTAAACTGTCAGTTTCATATGCTTAAATATCAGCAACATGTCATGGCATTGCTTAAACAGAAAATGCTGTTAAACTCTGAATGTGCCGAAAACAAGGAAATGCAGGATTTATTGCATGCAGCTGAACAAGTTGGAAAACATACTTTGCAATGTGGTTTTGATTCTCTGGAGGCCTCCTGCAGGGCTGCAGTTACGGGTTCTGTAATTAGGAGGCATGCTTGGTTAAAGGAACAAAATCTGCCTGATCATGTCAAAGTTAAATTATTAGATGCACCTTTACAGCATGACGCTTTGTTTGGTGTTAAGGCAGAAGAGGTGTTAAAGAAAATGGAGGACAAAGCTAAATCTATGCAAACTGTCAAAGATTTCTTTTACAAATATAGCCACCTAAGTTTAGTAGACACTGGCCTACAAAGAATTGGTCCTTTCCTGTGTCAGACGGACCTCAAAGGGGCAGATCCCGGGCACAAGGTGCATACAGGTCAAAGCAATGGGGTGCTTCTACCTCCAAAGGTGGAGAAGACAAATCACAACCTTACAGGAAACTTTCCCAATGACTTCCCCCTGCCTGCACCAAGCACTTATTTGCCGGCAGCACCCTTAGGGGGGAAATTAGCACTTTTTTCTCAAAATTGGCACATTATAACCCAGGACAAGTAGGTTCTAAATATGTCACAAGGCTACAAGTTCCAATTCCATACCCTGCCAAAGGCAAACGGCTGGCCAGATCTGCCAAAAAATCAGTGGGCAGAGGCACAAAAACAAGTCTCATCCCTCATGGACATATGAAGGCCATTCAACAAGTGCCAGAGCAAGAGCGGGGACAAGGATTTTACTCTACTGTTCTTGGTACCCAGAAAGGACCCTGGAGGCCAATACTGGACCTGTCTATTCTGAACACATTCCTGGATATACCAAAATTCAAAATGTTGACTTAGCAGCAGCTTCTGCCCATGCTGGGCAAAAATGCTTAGCTTGTAACTTTAGACCTAAAAGAGGCATACCTGCATGTCCCAATCGGACAAATATGCAGAAGATACCTCAGATTCAAGGCTGGCTCAATGCATTACCAATTCTCTGCACTGCCCTTTGGCTTATCTACTGTGCCCAGGGTCTTTACAAAGTGCCTGGCACCAGTAATTGCATTCTGCAGACAGAGGAATACAAATATATCCTTACTTGGACGACTGTCTAATTCAAGCAGGGAACAAGGACATCCTTCTACAGCATCTGACATTTGTGAAATAACTTCAAACATGCCTAGGTTACACAGCGAAAAGAAATCAAAGCTAGTACCCTTTCAAGAGATTGATATTACAGGGTGCAAGCTTAAGTACAACTGCCCAGATGGCTTCTCACGCCAGACAAAGGCAACTGACTACCTGTTTTAAACTGTTAGCAACAAAGGCCCAGTTACCTGCAAGAAAAATTCTGCAGGCTTTGGGCTTCATGGCATCCTGCATCCTACTAATTCCATATTCAAGACTGCATATGAGGAAACTTCAATGGTACCTAAAAAGTATTTGGACTCAACATTGCCACAGCCTGAAAAATATAATTATTCTCATTCCCTGCCTGCAGCAGGAGTTTTGATGGTGGGCAAAGGCTTGTCACCAAAACAAGGGACAGCCATTCACGTTACCCCCTGCCAGGCAGACACTAACAATGGATGCATCAGATTATGCCTGGGGGGCCCTCATGGCAGGAAGATGCATTCAGGGCACATGGACCTCAAATCAAATGCATCTACATATCAATCAAAAAGAGATGCTAGCTGTTCAAAATGCCCTGACCGCCTTCAAGGACCTACTTCATCCAGGACAACTACTGATAGACACCACTGTCATGTGGTATATAAACAAGCAGTGGGGGAACACATTCTTACCCCCTTTGCAGACTAGCCATGACTTTATGGGACACAGCATTGACTTACCAAGTACATCTGCAGGCACAATTCATGACAGGAAGGAAAAATACTCTAGCCGACTAAGCAGAAACCTCATGGATCCCCACGAGTGGCAGCTGGATCCACAAGTCTTCAGCATGATAACAAGGAAATGGGAATGCCCAGACATATATCTATTTGCCTCTCCTGACAACTACCAACTAAAAAGATTCTGCACAAGGATTTATCACAGACAAGCATGGAAAGTGGACGCCCTATCCTTCAGCTGGAAAAAACTATCTGTATATGCCTTTTCCCCTCTACCTCTCCTCCCCAAGGTACTATTAAGGGTCAGACAGGAGTAGCCAAAGGTGATATTGATTGCCCCAGACTGGCCCCGCCAGCACTGGTACCCAATATTAAGGAGCTTGTCTCAATGCCCAGCTTGGACCTTACCTCAAGTACCTAATCTACTGTTCCAGCAAAACAATCAGATCCTGCACAGCCAACTCAGGACTTTAAACCTGGCAGCATGCCGGATAATGTAGTCATACAAAACCTCTCAGCAAAGCTGTGATGGATGTAATTTTGGAAGCCAGAAGGCCTAGTACTAGAAAATCTTATGCTGGAAAATGGAAGAGATTCTGTGCTTGCAACCAGGCACAAGGAACAGATATAGCTGTGCCAAATATTCCTCAGAATTTACAATACTTGACGAAGATGCTGGACAAAGGCCTTATCTTTCTCATCTATTAAAATTCATGCCTCTGCCATTACGGCTCATTACAATGCAGAGCCACCAATCTTTTCTCATCCATTATTAAAACAGTACCTCAGAGGAGCCACATATTTAAGGCCTCCAAGGAGATCACCAATGCTTGCATGGGACCTCAACTATGTCTTCGAAAAACTCACCCTGCCTCCTTTTGAGCCAGCTGCTACTGCTGATATAAAGTTTTTATCTTGGAAAACAGCTCTGCTCCTAGCAATAACTTCTACAAGACGAGTTTCAGAGCTACAGGCACTCATGGCTGTGGAACCTTTTATCATTTTTTATCCGGACAGGGTCTCCCTGAGGACAAACATTTATGCCTAAAGTGGTGTCCAGTGTGGCTCTTAACCAAACCATTCATCTGCCAACTTTTTATCCAAATCCACAGAACAAGGGGGAAAGAATTCTGCATTCTTTGGATGTGCACAGACAGCTTAGATTCTACTTGGACAGAACCAAAGTTATCCGAAAGACAGAGCAATTACTAGTGGCATATGCTGCAGGATCACAAGGAAAGGCTATCTCAAAGCAGACTATTTCAAAGTGGATAGGCCACTGCATTAGTTTATGCTACTTGTACCATGGCAAGCCAGTGCCTAAGGGCATTAGGCCACATTCCACCAGAGCTGCAGCTACTTCAGCAGCCTTTCTCAGTGGAGTACCAACCAAGGACATTTTAGAGGCAGCTACTTGGAGTTCAGTGAACACCTTTACAAAGCACTGTCATCTGCCACTCTACTCTAAATCCAGGGCAGGCTTTGCACTGCAGTTCTGCAGGGTCTCATAGCCGCTCCTAATGCTGTTTAGCTCCAGCCTCCCAACCATAGCTTTGGGAATCTACCCAAATGTAATGACTGCAACAGTGAAGCAGGAAGAACATAGTACAGTTGTGTACACTTAACCGTAAATGTAGATGCTGGAGTGTATTCACTGTTCAGTCCAGGTTACACACCAGCCATCCCCCTTTTCTTCTGATGGAACCTATCTTTTCTTCTCTGATTTTATACAACCTATGTGGTGTATTTGCAGGTAGATGAAGGTAAAGTTTATATTGGTGCTGTAATTTTATATATAGATATAAATTTTGGCTACCCTTTTAAGGGGCACCTGAGATCTGGGGCAAAAAACTAAAGAAAATGGCATCGGCTGCTGCTTTTATACCCCCTGACGACCTGACGTCAGGGAAGGGGGCGACGGTGGCAGACGCAGGACCCAGGACTTTGGAATTCAGGCCGACTGAGGGCAACCTGCCAGCAGGATTACCCAAATGTAATGACTGCAACAGTGAATACACTTTAACATCTACATTTATGGTAAGTGTACACAACTGTACTTTTCTACTCCAGTATATTCCTGGTTCTAAGAAAAGACTGTCCTTGGAGACCAGTTCTGTTGTGGATACGTCATTCCTCAACCTATTCCTAAAGATTCCAACCCACAGGATGTTTACTTTACCAACCCTTTTTCCTTTTCTGATGTCCCAGGGGTTTATGGCCATCTTGGATATAAAGGATGCCTATCTTCTCATCTCTATAAAGCCACTTTCAGAAAATACCCAAGGTTCTTGGCGGGCCCTTCTCACTTTTAATTCTCTGCCTTGCCCTTTGGGCTTTCCACTACGCCCGGGTTTTCACCAAATGTTTAGCTCCAGTGATTGCCTTATGTAGGGCAAAGGGACTCCAGATGTTCCCTTATCTGGGTGACCTGACACAGGCAGGCAACAAGCACATCTTCCTGTAATGTATACTCCTTGTTTTCCTCCTACAGTCTCGTCTTCTAGATAAATTACCCAAACAAATCACAGCTGGAACCAACTCAAGGCATTGTCGTCTTGGGGTGCAGAATTTGGACAGATGTCATGCAAGCCTACCTTCCCCTCCAAAAGGTGGAAAGCTTGGCAGAACACCTGCTTCCGGTCCTTCAGTCAACAGAATTGACAGCAAGACAGTACCTCAGGCTCCTGGGCTACATGGCAGCCACTATCCCCATGTTACCATTAGTAAGACTTCATATGAGAAAGTTGCAGTGGTAACTTTGGTCAGTCTCAACTCAATGCTCCCACCCCTTGGAGCACAGGGTCCCCCTTCTACCATGCCTCAAACTAGAAATCCCAACCGCCCCTACCCACACAGATGCTTCAGACTTAAGCTGGGGAGCAACTCTGGGTCGTCAAAGTGCAGAGTCTGTGGCCAGAGCCACTCAAACAAGAACACATCAGTGTTCGAGAGAGAAATATTTTCCTGGCCCTCAAACCTTCCAACCATATCTACAGCAAGGCCCACTAAAGATTTTCACAGACAGTACCACAGATGTTCTTCGTGTTTCACTGTTGCAGTCATCACATTTGGGTTATCTGCCTGCAGGTAGCCCTCAGCTGGCCTGAATACCAGTGTCTTTGGATTTCTGCATGCGATGTGGTTTCTTCCAAGACATCAGGGGTATAAAACATGCAGCTGACGCAATTACATCAGTCTTTCTTGCCATGCGGTGCCCAAAGTAGAAGCGGTTCGCAAGTGCCGGTCGGCCGACTCCTGAAATTTTTGTTTTCGAGTTTGATCTGAAGTCTTCAAAAAAGTAAAGTACCCCGTTGGGGATTCCTTTTCTTACTCCAACCGATGTCAGTAAAAGTTAACAATTGTGTTACCTGTGGAAAGCAAATACCTCATAGAGATTTTCATTCGTACTGCATCCCCTGTTTAGGCCCAGACCACGACGTCCCTCACTGTCTGTTTTGTGCCTTGTTCAGTCCCTGAACTATTCGTCGTTGGGCTATCTTTGCAGCCAATAATTTTCGTACTCTGTCTCAGTACTCCGAAATGGCTTCGTTAAGCCATCCGACTACCGATCTTCTGAAAACAAGTAAGGATAAACCGCATAGGTCCAAAACTGCCGACTACTCTTCAGTTAAGCTAGTCAACAGTCTGCCGGTACTCAGTGAGATGCTTTCACAGCCCCTGATACCCGATACTTCAGATTTGCAGGCCTCTACTGAGACCCATTTGGAATCCGGAATGCAGCGAGATGCCTCTTCAACTATGGAACCTGCGGATGTGTCTACCTTGGATGGGTCCGGAGCCACTGTGCAAGCACCGGCTTCTGAGGGGTGTTATTCAGGCCTACAGACTTTAATTTTCGTTTCCATCCAGAAGTTTAGAATCCCGCCGGTCTAAAACGTGCACTACGCCTAAGACAACCAAACCGCGAGCTCAGGCCCCTATGCCTCAAAAACAAATGCTTAGAATGGCTGAAGACCTTATTTTAATTAGGGGAAGCCAGCTTTCCCCCTCTGAGAGACCTAGAACTGAATTTCTTTCCAATTCTTCTGATCAGGAGTCTATTTCTGCTCCTTCTGATTACCATGATTTGCCTTTATCTACTTAAGAGGATTCTGATGTGAGGATTCCATTCCCTCTGCTTCCCCTCTAGAAGGTTTTTCTTTCGGTGAAACCTTGCATACTCTTAGGTAGCATTTCCCCTGGGAAAGCCAGGATTGCAGAGTCCAAAAAGAGACTTAGGGCATTCGTACTCCTGCCTCAACAAAGGCCTTTAGCTATCCCTCCTGTTCTGGACATTGTAAATGATGCTTTCTTGGAATCTAGCCTTACCCTTTACCTCCAGCTCCCAGAAAACCTGACAGAGTACCTGACTCTCAAGTTCCTCTTCAAGAATCCTGCGGTGGATCCAGAGACTATTTCCCAAGTACCAAAAGGCATTAAGGCTACTGCTGCCAAAAATCCTACCCCTTCTGATAGTCTAGAGCCTTAGACAGATGGGTTAAGAAAGGTATACACTTCTGCTACTTTGACAATTAGGGCTTCCTGTTTCATATGTTAAAGAATCAGCAGCATATTATGGGACTACTTAAATAGAAAATGATGTTTATTCCTGACTGTGCTGAACACACAGAATTGCAAGATTTAATGCATTCTGCAGAACAAGTTAGTAAACATACTTTGCAATGTGGTTTTGACGCTTTAGAAGCATCTTGCAGGGCTGCTGTCACTTGGTCTGTACTCAAGGCATGCTTGGCTTAAGGAACAAAACTTGCCAGATCATGTCAAAGTTAAATTACTGGATGCTGCATTAAACCAAAACCACCTTTGGCAACAAAGCAGAAGTCCTCAAAAGGATGGAGGAAAAAGCTAAATCTATGCAAACTGTTAGCTTTCCTACAAGTACAGCCTCCCAGATTTAGTAGGCATTGGCCTTCAAAGAACCGGTCCTTTCCAGTCTCTTCTAGTCCTTCAGTCCAAACCCAGGAACAGCAGACCACCTAGGTTAGTCTCAGGCTACACACAGACCTAAGCAGTGGGGAGCTCCCACTTCCAAAGCAGGGAGTAGTAAGCCACCCCCCTACAGAAAAATGGCACAATGACTTAACCTTAACCCTTCCAAGCCCTGCTCAACTATCTTCTCCCTTAAGAGAAAAGCTCACCCTGCGTGCAAAAAAACTGGAAACTCCATACCCAGGACAAATGGGTTTTGAACATAGTTTCCCCAAGGATATACATTCCACTTCCACATACTACCAACCCCAAATGGTTGGCCAGACCTACCCACAAATCAATGAGCAGAGGCCAAACAGCAGGTTCTCTCTCTTCTCAGTATGAGGGCTGTTCAACCTGTCCCAGAAGAACAAAGGGGACAGGGTTTTTATTCAAGATTTTTCCTGGTACCCAGAAAAGACTACTCCTGGTGTCCTATCCCAGACCTCTCTATTCTCAACACCTTTCTGGTGATTCCAAATATCAAAATGCTAACTCAACAGCTTCTTCCTCTGCTTGCCAAGGATGCCTGTCTGGCAACCTTAGACTTAAAGGAAGCTTACCTGCACATCCTAGTAAGGGAATCTTGCAGGAAATACCTGCACTTCAGGGCAGGCTCCATGCACTATCAGTTCTCTGCACTTCCCTTTGGCTTATCTACTGTGCCCAGGGTATTCACAAAGTGTCTAGCTCCAGCCATTGCATTTTGCAGGCAGAGAAATATTCAGATTTAACCATACTTGGACGATTGTCTGATTCAGGCAGAAAGCCAGGACACGAATATTACAACATCTGGCATTCGTAAAGAAGCTTCTAATCTCACTGGGGTACACCATCAACGAAAAGAAATCTCACCTAGTACCCTGCCAACAGATTGTACAGATTGTATTCCTGGGAGCAAGCTTGACCACAACTTTCCAGATGACATTTATTTGACAATCTACTTCAAATTATTGGCCACAAAACCCCAGCTATCTGCAAGGAAAACACTAAGTCCTGGGGTTCATGGCCTCTTGCATCCTACTAATTCCATATGCAAGACTGCGTATGAGGAAACTCCAGTATTATCTAAAAAGCCTATGGTGTCAACATTCTCAGGACCTGGAAACAATTTCCATCATCCCTTGTATGAAGACAGAGTTCATTTGGTGGGCAGAGGCCTGCTACCACAACAAGGGACTCTGTTTCACTCAACCCCCTGCTGCCCAAACCCTAACAGACGCATCAGACTATGCATGGGGGGCTCGCATGGCAGGGCAGTGCATTCAGGGCAAATGGAACCCGAAACAGATTCACCTGCATATCAATCAAAAAGAAATGTTAGCTGTACAGAATGCTCTGACGGCCTTCAAAGACCGTATTCTTCCAGGACAGCTATTGGTAAAGACAGACAACACCACTGTTATGTGGTACACAAGCAAGCAGGGGGGGAACCCACTCGTACCCTCTCTGCAGACTAGCCATGGCTCTGTGGAACACAGCCTTGAGCAACCAAGTACACCTACAAGCTCAATTCTTGTCAGGCAAACTATATTCACTGGCAGACAACTTAAGCAGAAATCTCATGGAACCCACACAAATGGAAACTAGAACCCAAAATATTCAACCTTTTGAACAAATGGGGGACTCTAGGTAGACCCGTTTGCCTACCCTCAAAACTACCAATTGGACAACGTCTACACAAGAACTCCCTACAGTCAAGCTTGGAAAGTGGATGCCTTGTCCTTTACCTGGGAAAGCCTCTCTGTTTATGCATTTCCCCCTCTGCCTCTCCTCTCGAAGGTTCTACTAAAGATCAAACAGGACAAGCCAAGGACAATACTGTTTGCACCAGACTGGCCACGCCAGCACTTGTAACCCCCTCCTGTGCAGTATGATAACTGCTGCAACCATGGCACCTGCCTCGGACCCCTTCCCTGCTGTCCCAGCAGGTAGGCCAGATTCGGCACCCTCGGCATACTCCAGGACAGTCATCCATGCCAAAGAAACAGATGCTTAAAATGTCCGAAGATCAAATTACTTTGATCAGGGGTTCCCATCCCCCTCCTGATAAAAGGCCTAGGCAAGGCACTGATTCCTCTGACCAGGTTTCCATTTCCTCTGATTCCTCTTCTGATCAGGGATACTCTTTCCCTCCCCATGAGGATTCTGATTCAGAAGAATCTATACATTCAGCCTCTCCACCTGAGGATTATTCTTTTGGGGGAAACCCTGCACACCATGGGAGAGCATTTCCATTGGGAGAGCCAGGATTATTCTGAATCCAAGAAAAGGCTCAGATTTTCTTTTACTGCCTCAGCACAGGCCCCTGGCTATCCCCCCTGTGCTTGATATTGTTGATGTTTTCTCTGAATCCAGTCTGTCTCCTGATTATTTACCCCCCTGCACCAGTCAAGCCAGACTGGTACTACAGGGTCCCTGACTCATAAATTTCTTTACAAAAATCCTGCTGCTGACCCAGAAACTATTTCTCAGGGCCCCAAAGGGGGTTAAGGCTTCCACTGCAAAAAATCCTGTTCCCTCTGACAGAGATTCTAGAGCTCTGGATAGATGGGGGAAAAAAGTTTACACTTCCGCTTACTTTGGCTGTAAGGGCTTTAAACTGCCAGTTTCACATGCTTAAATATCAACAGTACTTCATGTCTTTATTAAAACAGAAAATGCTTACAAACTCAGTCCTGACAATAAGGAAATGCAGGATTTACTGCATGCAGCTGAACAGGTGGGAAAGCATACTCTGCAATGTGGTTTTGATTCATTAGAGACTTCTTGTAGAGCCGCAGTTACAGGCTCTGTCATTCAAAGGCATGCTTGGTTAAAAGAACAAAGTTTACCTGAAAATGTAAAAGTAAAATTATTGGATGCTCCACTACAGCATGATACTTTGTTTGGTGTTAAGGCAGAAGTGTTAAAGAAAATGGAGGATAAAGCAAAATCGATGCAAACAGTGAAGGATTTCTTACAGGTTCAACCATCTAGGTTTAGCAGAAACTGGCCTTCAAAAAATTGGTTCTTTCCGGTGTCAGACAGGCCACAGAGGCAGATACAGATGCCCAAGAGGCAGATCTCAGCACCAAGGCTCCTACAAACCTAAACAATGGGGTGATTCAGCCCCTAGAGGAGGAGAAAACAAATCACAACCTTATAGGAAACAGTCCCAATGACTTCCCTCTACAGATGTCAAGCGCTTACCTTTTGGCAGCACCCTTAGGGGGAAAGCTAGCACTTTTCTCACAAAATTGGCACATAATCACTCAGGACAAATGGGTACTGAATATTGTTTCTCAGGGTTACAGGTTCCACTTTCACACCCTTCCAAAATCAAAGGGTTTGCCAGACCTGCCACAAAACCAATGGGCAGAGGCACAAAAATTGCTGCCCTCATGGATATGGGAGCTATTCAAAGAGTACCACATCAAGAACAGGGACAAGGATTTTACTCGAGACTTTTCCTGGTACCCAGGAAAGACAAAGCCTGGAGACCAATACTGGACTTGTCAATCCTAAATCCTTTTCTGGATGTTCCAAAATTCAAAATGTTAACACTTCAGCAACTTCTACCCATGCTAGACAAGAAGGCTTGGCTAGTTACTTTGGACCTCAAAGAGGCATACCTACATGTACCAATCAGACAATCTTGCAGAAAATACCTCGGATTCATAGCTGGCTCAATGCATTACCAATTCTCTGCACTGCCCTTTGGCTTATCTACTGCGCCCAGGGTCTTCACAAAATGCCTGGCACCAGTAATTGCATTTTGCAGACAAAAAGGAATTCAAATATATCCCTACTTGGACGACTGCCTTATTCAAGCAGAGAGCAAGGGCATTCTACTAAAACATCTGATGTTAGTAAAACGATTAATGATTTGCCTAGGGTACACAGTAAACGAAATCAAATCAAAACTAGTGCCCTCTCAAGAAATATATTCCTGGGTGCAAGCTTAAATACAACTGCCCAGATGGCTTATCTCACGCCAGACAAGCAAAGGCAACTGACTCATTACTTTCAAATGGTGGCAACAAAGACCCAGCAAGAAAAATTCTGCAGGCCCTGGGCTTCATGGCATCCTGCATTCTACTAATTCCGTATGCAAGACTGCATATGAGGAAATTACAATGGTATCTAAAAAGTGTTTGGACTCAACATTGCCACAGCCTGGAAGCAATAACAACTCTAATTCCCTGCCTTCAACAGGAGTTTCGATGGTGGTCCCAGGCCTGTCACCACAACAAGGGACAGCCTTTCACCTTACCCACAGCCAGGCAGACAATAACAGATGCATCAGATTATGCCTGGGGGGCACACATGGCAGGAAAATGTATTCAGGGCACATGGCCCTAGGAACAAATGCATCTTCACATCAATCAAAAAGAGATGCTAGCTGTACAGAATGCTCTGACAACTTTCAAGGATCTACTACATCCAGGACAACTATTACTAAAGACGGACAATACCACAGTTATGTGGTACATAAACAAGCAAGGGGGCACGCATTCCTACCCCCTCTGCAGGCAAGCCATGACTTTGTGGAATACAGCCCTGACCTATCAGGTACATCTGCAGGCACAATTCCTGCCAGGAACAAAAAACACACTGGCAGACTAAGCAGAAATCTCATGGATCCTCACGAATGGAAACTAAATCCACATTCAGCATGATAACGAGGAAATGGGGATGCCCAGACGTAGATCTTTTTGTCTCCCCTCACAACTGTCAACTACAAAAATTCTGCACAAGAACTCATCACCCACAAGCATGGAAAGTGGATGCTCTATCATTCAGCTGGAAAACCCTGACAGTTTATGCCTTTCCTCCACTGCCTCTTCTTACCAAGGTGCTCCTAAAAGTCAGACAAGAGAAGCCAAAAATGATCCTGATTGCCCCAGACTGGCCCACGCCATCACTGGTACCCAGTCCTAAAGACCTTGTCTCAAGGCTCAGCCTGGCCTTTACCTCAAATTCCTCATCTTCTGACTCAACAAAACAATCAGATTCTGCACAGTCAACTCAGAACCTTAAGTCTGGCTGTATGGCAGATAATATAGCCACTCAGACCACACATCTCTCTAAAGCTGTTATGGATGTCATTTTAGAAGCCAGGAGGCCCAGCACTAAGAAATCTTATGCAGAAAAATGGAATTGGAAGTGCTTGGAACCAGGCCCAAGGACTCGAACCACTTGTTCCAAATATTAATCAGATTTTACAATACCTAACTGAGATGCTGGACAAAGGCCTATCCTTTTCATCTATTAAGATCCATGCCTCTGGCATTTCAGTTCATTACAATATAGAACCGCCTATTTTTTCACATCCACTACTAAAACAGTACCTCAGAGGGGCAAAAAACATTAGACCCCCAAGGAGAGCACCACTACCTACTTGGGACCACAATTTTGTTTTAGAAAAACTCACTCTGCCTTTTTTTGAGCCAGCCAGCACTGCTGATATAAAATTCTTATCATGGAAGACTGCTCTGTTACTAGCAATGACTTCAGCAAGAAGAGTCTCAGAGTTACAGGCATTAATGGCGGTGGAACCTTTCATCATTTTTCATCAGGACAGGGTCTCACTGAGGATAAACCCAACATTTATGCCAAAGGTGATTTCCAGTGTGGCTCTTAACCAAACCATTCATTTTCCAACTTTCTATCCAAATCCCCAGAATAAGGGGGAGAGGTTTCTGCACGCTTTGGACATACACAGACAGCTATGTTTCTATTTGGACAAAACAAAAGCTTTCAGAAAAACTTAGCAACTTTTTGTAGCTTATGCTGCAGGATCACAAGGAAAGCCTATCTCAAAGCATCCAATTTCAAAATGGATAGGACACTGCATTCGCTTCTGCTATGCACAACATGGCAAATCAGTGCCTAAGGGCATTAGGCCACATTCTACCAGAGCAGTAGCCACTTAAGCAGCCTTTCTCAGAGGAGTGCCAACCAAAGACATTCTAGAAGCTGCAACCTGGAGTTCAGTGCACACTTTCACCAAGCACTACCACTTACCTCTTTACTCTAAATCCAGCGCAGGCTTTGCCACTGCAGTTCTGCAGGGCCTGGTAGCCTCTCCTAACCCTATTTAGGACCAGCCACCCAACCTCAGCTTTGGGATTTTACCCAAGTGTAATGACTGCAACAGTGAAACACGAACATTGCACAGTTTGTGTACCTACCATAAATGTAGATGTTGGAGTGTATTCACTGTTGCAGTCCACGTTACCCACCCACCATCCCCCTTTTCTATGCTGGGACTTTACTGTACTTCTCAATTCTATACAACCTATATGGTGTATTTGCTTGTAGATGAAGGAAATGTTTATTTTACTACATGTATGCCTTTTGGCATACTTTTTTACAGCCTTCCTTTTTGGGGGAACCTGACATCTGAGGCAAGAAAAACTGAAGAAAATGGCGTCTGTTGCATCTTTTGTACCCCTGGCACACTGACGTCGGGGAAGAGGCGACAGCAACCAACGCCGGACCTAGACTTTGGAACTCGGGTCGACTGCGGGTAGCCTGCCAGCAGGATAACCCAAGTGTAATGACTGCAACAGTGAATACACTCTAACATCTACATTTATGGTAGGTACACAACTGTACTTTTTATACCCTGATGTCATGGAAGAATTGACAGCATCCGACGCAGAAATCCGAAGACTCTGGTATTCAGGCCGACTGAGGACTACCTGCAGCAGAATAACCCAAATATGATGACTGCAACAGTGAATACACTCTAACCTCTACATTTATGGTTAGTGTACACAACTGTACTTTCTTTGGTATTTCAACAAACAGGGAGGGGCCACGTCTTTTTTTACTTTGCAGACTAGCCTTCCTAATATGAGAATTGGGCACCTCACAGGGAGTGACCCTATAGGCAGTCTCTACATTCCCTCTCTAAGAACTCCCAGGCAGACTCTCAGCAGAACAATCACAAACAACCACGAATGGATGCTTCACAGGGTTGTTTTCCTGGATCTGGTCCACTGGTGGGGGTACACCCCAAATTGACCTGTTTGCATCCTCCAACAGGCAACTTCCTGAATTCTGTACCCAGGATACCACATCCTCCGGCACTAGCAACTGATGCCTTTTCAATTTCTTGGAAGGGGAAGTTTCTCTATGCATTCCCTTCTTCCTGCTTGTACAGAAGGTCCTACTGAAAATCCAGCAGGACAGACAAAAACTCTTGTTGACTCCATACTGGCCAAGACAGCATTGGTTTCCCCTACTCCTACAACTATCCAAGGGCAATCACCATAAGTTGTCCCTCAGAGTGGACCTTCTCACACAGCACAAGGGATTCCAAGTATCCCCACAGTGGCAGTTACTGCACATAACCCTTGTGGTTGATAGGATTCTGATTCTGTTCAGACACCTTTACAGTGAGGACATGCTCACTGTCCTGCAATAGACTAGGAAACCAAATACAAGAAAGTCTTACCTTTCAAAGTGAAAGGGATTTTCTATATGGTATCACAAAAGACAGTTGGACCAGCTTGTAAACAAGATTCTTCTAGTTCTGTTTTATCTGTGTGAGCTTCTACAGACAGGATTGGCCTATTCAAGCCTACTTGTCTGCTATTTCAGCATGCCTTCCTCTGGCCAGTACAAAGTTAAGATCCCAAGCAGGGGTGGGTGCTCTCCTTAAGTTGTTAGCCCCTCTCAGGAACCTTTTTGATGAGAGGGTGAGAGACGAGGGGTGGCTCAGTGTTGTAATGAGACGAGATGGCAGAGGCATGGATCTTAATGGAGAAGGATAGGGCTCTGTGGAGTAGATCTGTTAAGTAATCCAGGATAAAACAGGTAGGGAGGGCAAGGTTGTGTCCTCTCCCTTAGATGAATCCAGGGGTAGTACCTTTTCCACTTATCTGCATAGGATTTCCTTGTACTGGGTCTTCTGGCTTCAAGAATGACGTCAAGCACCCGTTTGCTTAGGCTGGTCACTGGGGGAGAATTCAAGGAATAAGCCAGGCTGCAAGATTCAGGGTTTACATTTGCAGATGCAAGATCTGCCCCCCCCCCCCTGCTGAGTGAGGAGGGTTGGGCTCTGGGGGTAGGTGCCAGGGTGGCACCGGTGACCGGCTGCGCAGTAGTGGGTTCCAGTGCTGGCGTGGCCAGTCTGGGGCAATCAGGATTGCCCTTGGTCTGCCCCGTCTTATCTTGAGCAATTTTCTTGAGAGAAGGGGCAGAGGGGGAAATGCATAGATTGAGAGGTTTGCCCACTGGAAGGATAGGGCATCAACTTTCCAGGCCCTGCTGTGAGGTGCCCTGGTGCAGAATTTGTTGAGCTGGTGATTGCAGGGGGAGGCAGAGATCCACCTCTGGGGTCCCCCATTTCTGAATCAGAAGGCTGAAAGTGCTGGGCACTAATTTCACTCGTGTGGGTCTAGTAGATTTCTACTTAAGTCGTCTGCCAGTGAGTTTTGTTTGCCTGGCAGGAATTGAGCTTGCGGATTGACTTGCATGTCCTAGGCCGTGTTTCACAGGGCCATGGCTAGCCTGCAGAGTGGGTAAGAGTGGATTCCCCCCTGCTTGTTGATGTACCACATAACTGTGGTCTGTTTTTAAGAGCAGGGGTCCTGGTGAGAGTAGTGATCTGAAAGCTGTTGCGTGTGCTGAACAGTTAGCATCTCTTTTTGGTTGATGTGCAGATGCATTTGACTTGGGCTTCAATGGCCATGAATGCCCTTGTCATCCAGGCATAGTCTGATGTGTCTGTGGTTAGGGTCTGGGTGACGTGGGGTTTAGTAAAGGGAAGTCCCTTGTTGTGGTTTCATGCTGTTGCCCACCAAAGAAACTCTGTCCTTAGACAAGGTATGATAGGAATGACAGTTTCCAGGTCCTGGGAATGTTGGCACCAAAGACTTGAGTACCATTGAAGGTTCCTCATATGCAGTCTGGCATGTGGAATTAGTAGGATGCCAAAAGCCTTGAACCCTAGGGCCTGCAGGATTTTCCTTGCAGATAAGTGGGTTCTGGTGGCTATTTGAGTGAAGTAGTCTGTCAGGCTTGTTTTTCTGGAGTAAGGAATGCCATCTGGGATGCTGAGTCAAAGCTTGCTCTACGGAATACAATCTTTTAACTGGGGACTAGTTTCGATTTCTATTCGTTGATGGTATAGCCCAGGGAGATTAGAAGGCTTTTTACAAGTGTCTGGTGCTGCAACAGCATTTCCTGACCGCCTGAATCGGGCAGTTGTCTAAGTACGAGTAAATTTGAATCTTTCTCTGTCTGCAGTAGGCAATGGCTGGAGCCAGGCATTTTGTGAATACTCTGGGAGCAGTGAATAAGCCAAAGGGAAGTGCAGAGAACTGATGATACATAGAGCCTGCCCTGAAGCGTAGGTATTTCCTGCACGAGTCCCTGATAGGGATGTGCAGATCGGCTTCTTTTAGGTTTAGTGTGGCTAACCAGGCATCTTTGGCTAGCATAGGAAGAAGTTGCTGAAGGGTGAGCATTTTGAATTTTGGTACCACCAGGAAGGTGTTTAGAATGGAAAGATGTGCTTAGTGTTTCACTGTTGCAGTCATTACACTTGGGTTATCCTGCCGTCAGGCGGTCCCGGAGTCTGCCAGAGTTCCAAAGTCTTGGTCTGGCGTCTGTTGCTGTCGCTTCTTCCCTGACGTCAGTGCGCCAGGGGTATACAAGATGCAGCAGATGCTATTTTCTTCAGTCTTTCTTGCCGTGCGGTGCCCAAAGCAAAAGCAGTTGGCAAGTGCCGGTCGGCCGACTCCTGAGATTTTCAATTCGAATTTCAGAACCAAAGTTTTCAATAAAGCTAAGTACCTCATTGGGGAAACTTTTTCTTGCCTCAGACCGATGTCAGTAAAAGTTAATAATTGTATTTCTTGTGGGAAGCAAATACCTCATAAGAATTTTCATTCTTACTGTATTCCATGCCTAGGCCCAGACCACGATGTCACTAGTCTGTTTTGTGCTAGATTTAACAAATGCACTATTAAACATCTGTTTGATTTTGCTCGTCATTACTTTGGCCGAAGGTTTAATTATACCATGCCGTCAGATCAACTGATGACCGGAATACACAAAAAATGCAAAGACAAGGATAAGGACAGGCATCAGAGGCCCAAAACTGACTAAGCCTCTTCTAGGCCAGTCGCCGGTTTTCAGTGAGGTGCTTTCGCAGCCCCTGACACCCACTACCTCAGAGCCACAGGCCACCTCCGACTCCCACTTGGAGATGTCTAGGCCTCTGGATACTCCAGGTGTTGGGCCTATGGAAACTAACCCTTCAGATGGGTCTGGAGCCGCTGAGCAGGCATCGGCTTTTGAGGGTGTTTTCAGACCTTCACAGCTTACCATAAAAACTACAGCCAAGTCTAAAACTCCATTAAAGACTAAGAAGCAAGTACAGCATTCATCTGGACAGGCTTCCATGCCTAAAAAACAGATGCTCAAAATGGCCGAAGACTTAATTACTCTGATCAGGGGTACCCATCCCCCCTCCTGATAAAAGGCCTAGGCAGGATACAGACTGATTTCTCTGACCAGGTTTCCATGTCTTCTGATTCCTCTTCAGACCAGGGATACTCCTTTACCCCCCCCCCCCCCCCCCCCGCATGAGGACTCTAATGCTGAAGAATCAATTTCTTCAGCCTCTCCTCCTGAGGATTATTCTTTTGGGGAAACTTTACATACCATGAGGGAGCATTTCCATTGGGAGGGCTAGGATTATTCGGAATCCAAGAAAAGGCTCAGACTTTATTACCTCAGCACAGACCCCTTGCTATTCCGCCAGTGTTAGATATTGTAGATGATGTGTACTCTGAATCCAGTTTAAATCCTGATTCTTTGCCTCCCGCTCCAGTCAGACCAGACAGGTACTACAGAGTCCCTGACGCTCTCAAATTATTTCTTTATAAAAACCCTGTTGCTGACCCAGAAACCAATTCCCAGGGTCCCAAAGGGGTAAAGGCTTCCACGGCTAAGAATCCAGTTCCCTCTGACAGGGATTCTAGAGCATTAGACAGATGGGGGAAGAAAGTTTACACTTCTGCAACTTTAGCAGTGAGAGCTTTAAATTGCCAGTTTCACATGCTTAAATACCAACAATATTTAATGTCTGTTAAAACAGAAAATGATTACAAGTTCAGAACATCCTGATTATAAGGAAATGTAGGAGTTATTGCATGCAGCTGAACAAGTGGTAAAACATACTTTGCAGTGTGGTTTTGATTCATTAGAGGCTTCTTATAGAGCAGCAGTTACAGGGTCTGTGATTCGAAGGCATGCTTGGTTAAAAGAGCAAGGTTTACCTGATCATGTTAAGGCTAAATTATTGGGTGCTCCTTTACAGCAGGATGTTTTATTTGGTGTTAAGGCAGAAGAGGTATTAAAGAAAATGGAGAATAAGGCAAAATTTATGCAAACAGTGAAGGATTTCTTACAGGTACAGCCACCTCGATTTAGCAGAAATTGGCCTTCAAAGAATTGGTCCTTTCCAGTGTCAGACCACAGAGAGGCAGATACAGACGCCCAAGAGGCAGATCTCAGCCCCAAGGCTCTTACAGACCACGACAGTGGGGTACTTCAACCCCAAAAGGAGGTGAAGACAAGTCACAACCGTACAGGAAACAGTCCCAATGACTTCCCCATTCGAATGCCAAGCACTTACCTTTTGGCAACTCCCTTAGGGGGAAAACTAGCACTTTTTTCTCAAAATTGGCATATAATCACACAAGACAAATGGGTTTTGAATATTGTGTCTCAAGGTTACAGGTTCCACTTTCACACTCTACCAAGGCTAAAAGGAATGGCAGACCTGCCACAAAATCATGGGCATGAGAGCTTTTCAAAAAGTGCCACGACAGGAACAGGGACAAGGATTTTACTCAAGACTTTTCCTGGTCCCCAGAAAGGACAAAGCCTGGAGACCCATACTAGACCTTTCTACTCTAAATACTTACCTGGATGTTCCGAAATTCAAAATGTTGACACTACAGCAGCTTCTTCCCATGCTGGGCAAGAAGGCTTGGCTTGTTACTTTGGACCTTAGAGGCATACCTGCATGTCCCTATCAGACAAAATTGGAGAAGATACCTCAGATTCATAGCTGGTTCAATGCATTACCAATTCTCTGCACTGCTCTTTGGCTTATCTACTGCGCCCAGGGTCTTCACAAAGTGCCTGGCACCAGTAATTGCATTTTGCAGACAAAAAGGAATTCAAATATATCCATACCTGGGCGACTGCCTTATTCAAGCAGAGAGCAAGGACATTCTTCTAAAGCATCTGGCATTTGTAAAAAAGTTGCTAATTTGCCTAGGGTACACGGTAAACAATAAGAAGTAAAAACTAGTGCCCTCACAAGAGATATTCCTGGGAGACAGCTTAAATACAACGGCCCAGATGGCTTATCTCACGCCATACAAGCAAGGATAACTGACTCAGTACTTTCAATTCATTGCAACAAAAACCCAACTCCCTGCAAGAAAAATTCTGCAGGCCTTGGGATTCATGGCATCCTGCATACTACTAATTCCATATGCCAGACTGCATATGAGGAAATTACAATGGTACCCAAGTGTTGTGACTCAACACTGTCACAGTTTGGAAGCAGTAATACCACTAATTCCCTGCCTACAACAGGAGTTTCGATGGTGGGCACAGGCATGTCACCTCAACAAGGGACAGCCTTTCACTCTACCCACAGCCAGGCAAACACTAACAGATGCTTTGGATTACGCTTGGGGAGCACACATGGCAGGAAAATGTATTCAGGGCAAGTGGACCGCAGACCAAATACATCTTCACATCAGTCAAAAAGAGATGTCTGTACTAAATGCCCTAACAGCTTTCAAGGACCTTCTGCATCCAGGACAACTATTAAAGACCGACAACGCCAGTTATGGGGGTACATAAGCAAGGGGGCACTCATTCTTATCCCCTATGCAGGCAAGTCATGACCTTGTAGAACACAGCTCTAACCTATCAAGTTCATCTACAAGCACAATTCCTGCCAGGAAAGAAAAACACTCTGGCAGACTACTTAAGCAGAAAGATCATGGATCCTCACGAGTGGAAATTAAATCCAAAAGTATTCAGCATGATAACGCAAAAATGGGAGTGCCCAGACATAGATCTCTCTGCCTCCCCAATGAATTGCCAACTACAACAATTCTGCACAAGGACTTATCACACACAAGCATGGAAGGTGGATGCTCTCTCGTTCAGCTGGAAAAGCCTAAAAGTTTATGCCTTCCCACCACTGCCTCTCCTTTCAAAGGTACTCCTAAAAGCCAGACATGAAAAACACAGATGATGCTGATTGCCCCAGACTGGCCATGCCAGCAATGGTACCCAGTCTTAAAGAACTTAGCTCAAGGCCCACCAGGGATTTTACCTCAAACTCCGCACCTTCTGACTCGAAACAATCAGATCCTGCACAGTCAGCTCAAGACCTTAAACCTGGCTGCATGGCAGATTCATTAGTCAAGCAGACAACATCGCTCTCTAAAGCTGTTATGGATGTCATTTTGGAGGCCAGGAGGCCTAGCACCAGGAAATCTTCAGATAAGTGGAAGAGGTTCTGTGCCTGGAACCAGGCTCAAAGCTTTGACGCTCTTGTCCCAAATATTCCTCTGATATTACAATACTTAACTGAGATGCTGGACAAAGGACGATCTTTTTCATCCGTTAAGATCCACTCCTCTGCCATCTCGGCTCATTACAACACAGATCCTATTTTCTCTCATCCATTGCTAAAACAGTACCTCAGAGGGGCTAAAAACGTAAGACCGCCCCGGAGAACACCAACTTGGGACCTCAATTTTGTCTTCGAAAAAACAACTTTACCTCCTTTTGAGCCAGCCAATTCAGAATTAAAATATGTATCCTGGAAAACTTCTCTGCTTCTGGCAATAACCTTGGCACGAAGAGTCTCAGTTACAGGCACTAATGGCAGTGGAGCCCTTCATCATTTTTCACCAAGACGGGGTTTCTTTAAGGACAAACCCTTCATTTATGCGTAGGGTGGTATCCAGTGTGGCTCTTAACCAAACTATTCACTTGACAACTTTTTATCCAAATCCCCAGAATAAAGGGGAGATGCCTTTGCATTCCTTGGACATACACAGGCAATTATGTTTCTACTTGGACAAAACAAAAGCTTTCAGAAAAACTGAGAATTGTTTGTAGCATATGCTGCAGGATCACAGGGAAAGGCTATTTCAAAGCAGACCATTTCAAAGCGGATAGGACACTGTATCCGGTTCTGCTATACACAGCATGGGAAACCTGTACCTAGTAACATTAGACCACATTCCACCAGGGCAACAGCCACTTAAGCTGCCCACCTTAGAGGAGTACCTACCAAAGGTCTCTTGGAAGCTGCAACTTGGAGTTCAGTGCACACCTTTACCAAGCATTATCACTTGCCTCTCTATTCTAGATCCAGAGCTGGCTTTGCCACTGCAGTGCTGCAGGGCCTCATAGCCACCCCAAATCCTCTATAGAGCCAGCCACCCCAACTCTGCTTTGGGATTTAACCAAGTGAAATGACTGCAGCAATGAAACACGATGAACATAGTACAGTTTTGTACCTACCATAAATGTAGATGTTAGTGTCTTAACTGCTGCAGTCCAGGTTACCCACCCGCCATCCCCTCTTTCTTAGCTGGAACTTTTCTATACCTTTCAACCCTATACTACCTATGTGGTGTATTTGCTGGTAACTGAAGGTTTTGTTTTTTACCTTTATTGTATGTTTTAGCAGTATGTATTGCCTACCTATTTGGGGGCACCTGACTTCTGGGGCAAGAAATACTGAAGAAAATGGAGTCTGCTGCATCTTCTTTACCCCTGGTGCACTGACGTCAGGGAAGAAGCGACAGCAACCGATGCCGGACCAAGACTTTGGAACGCTGGCTGACTGTGGGACTGCCTGACTGCAGGATAACCCAAGTGTAATGACTGCAGCAGTGAAGACACTCACATCTACATTTATGGTAGGTACAAAACTGTACTTTACCCACCCACCATCCCCCATATCTTTGCTGCAATTTATCCGCTCTTCTCTAACCTATACAACCTATGTAGTGTACTTGCTTATAGATGAAGGTATTGTATATATTTTGGTGCATGTATGTTTTATTGGCATATTTTTAGCCTACCCTTTGGGGGGCACCTGACATCTGGTGCAAGAAAAACTGAAGAAAATGGCGTCTGCTGCATCTTTTATACCCCTGTCACACTGACGTTAGGGAAGAGGTGACGGCAACCGACGCCGGACCTAGACTTTGGAATTCAGGCCGACTGAGGGTAGCCTGCCAGCAGGATAACCCAAGTGTAATGACTGCAACAGTGAATACACTCGAACATCTACATTTATGGTAAGTGTACACAACTGTACTATCTAGGATTGGGCGCCAAGTGCCTTCTTTTCTGGTTGCTAGGAAAAGTCTGGAATAGAACCTTTCACCTATGTGTTCTGCAGGAACAGTTTGAATAGCTCTTGTAGAGAGCAGGGATTGAACTTTGTTTTGTGCCTCTGCCCACTGGTTTGGAGGAAGGTCTGGGAACCCTTTTGGGGTTGGCAGTGAGTGGAGCTAAACATTTGTATCCCTGGGATACAATGTTGAGGACCCATTGGTCTTTGGTGTAAGTCCAGTTTTTTGCATGATGGGCAAGTATCCCTCCTAGGGGCATGAGCAGTTGGGGAGTGCGGTTGAGAAGTTGTGAATTCTTTCCATAAGAGGGTGGCTTAGCACTCCCTGTTTTTGAAGTGGAGGCACTCCATTGATTAGATCTCTGCATACCCTGAGACTGGAGTTTAAGGGGGTCTGTTTCCCCTGGCTCTAGTTTGAGATGGCCTTGAGGGAGCTAGAAAGGACCAATGCTTTGAGGGGCAATGCCCACTGAATCTAGGAGGCTGTACTTGCAAGAAATCTTTGACTGACTGCATAGATTTAGCTTTTTCGTCCATCTTTTTAAGACACTTTTCTGCTTTGGTGCCAAACAGATTGTCCTTGTTCAAAGGAGTGCCTAGTAATTTTGATTTGACACAGTCTGGCAAGGTCTACTCCTTAAGCCAAGCATGCCTTTTCAGTACAGAACCAGTGACTGCTGCCCTGCAAGATGCTTTTAGGGCGTCAAAGCCACATTGCAAAGTATGCTCATTGACTTGGCTTGCAGACTGCACAAGCTCTTGTAATTCTTTATTTTCTGCACAATCTGTAAAAGTAGCTGTTTTGCTTAAGTTCCATGGTATGTTGTTGGTACTTAAGCATGTGAAACTGGCAGTTCAAAGCCCTAATGGTGAGAGGTGTATACTTTCTTGCCCCATCTGTCTAAAGCTCTGGAATCCCTGCCCGAAGGGGTGGGGTTCTTAGCTGTAGTTGCTTTTATACCTTTAGGCCCCTGTGAGATGACCTCTGGGTCAGCAATAGGTTTTTTGAAAAGGAATTTGAGAGAGTCAGGAACTCTGTTTCCTGTCTGGTTTTCTAGGAGCAGGGGTAAAGTATCAGGAGTTAGACTGGATTCCGTAAAGACATCATCCACAACATCCAGGACTGGTGGTATTGCTAAAGACCTATGTTGTGTCAAATCTAGAAATTCTGAGTCTCTTTTTGGACTGAGGATAGGTTTGGCATTCCCATTGGAAATGTTCTCAAAGTATGTAAGGTTTCACCAAAAGAAAAATCCTCTGGAGGAGAAACAGAGGGAATGGATTCCTGTGCCTCTGAATCCTCATAAGCCGATAAAGGTATGTCTTCATAATTAGATACCTCAGAGTCATCGGACTCTTGGTCTGTTAAAACTGCTGGGAACTAGTCTTTTTTTTTTTTTCTTTCAGCAGGTAAAGGTTGATTTCCCCCAGTAAGCATAATAAGGTCTTCTGCCATTTTAAGCATTTGATGTTGTGACAAGGAAGCAGGTGTTTGAGTTTGGGTCTGCACAGCGGCTCTGGACCCATCCAAGGTTGAGACATCTGCAGGTTCCATAATCGAAGTGTCTTGTGGCATACCGGACTCCGAACGGGTCTTGGTAGAGGTCTGCGAATCCATTGAAGCAGGCATCGGGCTGCGAACGCACCTCACTGAGTACCAGTGATTGTCGACTAGATTAACAGAAGCATCGTCTGCGGTTTTGGATCTGTGCGATCTGTCTTTATCTTTACTTTTTTTCAGAAGATCTGTAGTCTGATGGTTTATCTAAGCCATTTCAGAATACGGAGATCGAGAATGAAAGTATTTAGCGACAATAAGGGCCCGACTAATAGTTCGGGTGTTGAACAAGGCACAAAACCGACAGTGAGGTATGTAGTGGTCTGGGCATAAACAGGTGGTGCAGTAAGAATGGAAATCTGTGTGGTATTTGCTTTCCACATGCGAGACAGTTAACTTTTTCTGACATCGGTTAGAGCATGAAAAAGGATCCCCAGCAGGGTACGTAGCTTTAGAAGACTTCAGGATGATTCATTTCAGAAACTAAAGCTAGCGTAGCGGCCGACCAGCACTCGTGCAAACTGCTTCTGCTTTGTGCTCCTCTGCAAGAAAGACTGATGTAATGACGTCGGCTGCCTGTTTTTATACCCTTGATGACCCTGACGTCAGTTCTGGAGCAACAGCAGCTGACTCAGAAATACTAAGTCTGTGGTATTCGGGTTGACTGAGGGCTTTCCTGCAGGCAGATAGCCCAAGTGTGATGGCTAAAACAGTGAAGCGCGAGGAACATCTGCACTACTCGTGGCCTTTACCTCAGCCAGAAGAGTATCAGAGCTGGAAGCCCTCGTGGCTATTCCACCTTTCCTAGTTTTCCACAATGACAGGGCTACTCTTAGAACTAACCCTTTATTTATGCCCAAGGTGGTGAATGACCTGTCCCTGAATCAAGCCATCCACCTACTTACCTTCTTCCCTAACCCACAGGGGAGCGACAATGAGAGAGTACTTCACTCCCTGGATGTTCACAGACAACTCTGGTTTTATTTGCGTAAAACCAAGCCCATCAGACAGGCTGATCAACTCTGTCTCCTTCCACCACAGAGCCCTAGGGAAGTCAGTAGCCAAAGAAACTCTCTACCTGGATTTCCAAAGCCTTCACCTTCTGCTATAAACACCATGGGAAATCCATGCAAGGTATTAAAGCACACTCCACCAGGGCTGTGGCCCCTTCAGGAGCCACCTTCAGGGGTCTAGATATCTCTAGCATTCTTGAAGCAGCCACTTGGTCATCAATGCACACCTTCACCAAACATTACAAGTTAGACTGCATTTCCAGAGCCAGGGTAGGTTGTGCCAGGGCTATCCTTCATGGATTCCTGGCGACCGCCTCTAGACCACCACTCCCTCCTTCACAGTGAGGTTTGGCGCTCACCCATATGTTGAGTACTGTAACATGAGAATAGAAGGACTTAGTTGTGTAAAATCTTATAACCATAGATGTCCTTCTCTTACATGTTGCAGTATTCCTTCCCACCCTCCTTCCTCCTGTTGGGCTGCATTTCCCTTTCTGGGTGGCACAGGACTGGCATTGCCCTTACTAGGACTGGTTCTGGCCTGGGCTTACAGTTCTGAGGGCTGGTGCATGCAGATGTCACTTATGGCCCACATTCCTTGAGCCACATCAGAGCCACATCAGATGACCCATGCACCATACAGTAACTGAAAACTCTTGTATACTGGCTGGACATTCACAGAGCAAGAGGAGTAACCCATATGTTGAATACTGCATATATAATTATGGTAAGATTTTTACACAACTTTTCTTTTTTGTCTTTTAAATTTCCCATATTTGATTTCAGGTAGGGACTTGCCTTATCAATATATACATTTCAGAGGGAGTAATAGTGATAAAGCATAGACAGTAGTTGTAGCAGTTGGATCTGGAGGAGGATTACAATGTACTTTTGGACCTCCAGTAACTGGTGAAGGCTTGCTTTTGAAAAGTCCCTAAACACAGATTTGTGCAGTGGAAGTACCACCAGTTTAAAAAGGTTGATTTAACCAGGGAAGGTGGTAATATGCAAGAAGTGGCCATATTTTTGAGGATATGATCAAGAGTATTGGGGCCTCTAGCAGAACAGTAAACTGCATAAGGGAGTTAAACATTTTAATGGGTAGTTGAAATCCCCCCAGTATTAGTATTGGGTATAGTGGGGATTTACCTAAGCTGTTAAGACAGCTGTCAAATAAGATGGAAACATTTAACAAGTTTTTTAGCTATGAAATGGTAATGAGTCTTAGTTGGGTTGATTTGGAGTTCAAATATTTTGTCCTCCTGAGGTGGTGATATCCTTGACATACTGACAACTGTTGTACATTAGTCTGAAAAAGTGATGGGCACTGAACATTAGAATAGAGGGGAGTGCATTCATTGGTTTAAAACCACATCTCTGATGTTCATCGTGCATACAGCTGCAGTCATAACAGATGGGTTCTCCTGCTGCCAGGCGGGTCCTCGGTCGGCCGAATTCCAAAGTCTAGGTCCGGCGTCGGTTGTCGTCGCTTCTTCCCTGACGTCAGTGCGACAGGGGTATAAAAGAACCAGCCGACGCCATTTTCTTCAGTCTTTCTTGCCGTGCGGTGCCCAAAGCAGAAGCAGTTCGGCCAGCTCCTGAAATTACGAAAATTGTGCAACCGAAGTCTTCTTGAAAGTTAAGTACCCCGTTGGGGAAACTTTTCTTGCCTCAGACCGATGTCAGACAAAGTTAATAATTGTGTTTCATGTGGGAAGCAAATACTGAATAAGGATTTTCATTCCCTCTGTATTCCTTGCTTAGGCCCAGACCACGACGTCTCGGTCTGTTTTTGTGCTCATTCAACAAACACACCATTAAGCGTCGGGCGGAGTTCGTCCAGCATTATTTTGGCAAAAAATTAACTATATTATATCGTCGGATACTCAGACTCCAGTTTTGTCTAAAAAGTGCGAAGATAAGGACCGACACACGAGGTCCGCGGCCTCTACCAACACCACGCCAAAGCAGACTGCAGGTGGTCCGGTTCTCAGCGAGGCGCCTACGCAGCCCCACACCACCGACGACACTTCATTGGCGGTGTCTTTTGTGCCCAAGGTCGCAGGCTCCTCGGCCCACACCCCGACTACAGATACCGAAGCCACTCTTGGTGGTGAATCACAAAATGTAGACAGGTCTGCCTCCTCTCAAGGTGTCTTCAGACCTTCCTCCTCTTTTTCCATCAAGACTTTCACTAAGTCTAAAGCAGCCATGCATTCTAAGAGACAAGCTACACAGGGCCCATCTCCAGGCCCATGCCTAAAAAAACAGATGCTTAAAATGGCTGAGGATTTAATTACTCTTATCAGGAGTTCTCAACCCCCCCGGACAAAAGGCCCAGAGTGGAGGAAGAATCCCCCTCCTCTGACCAGGCCTCCATTATATCAGAGTACTCCGATGAACAGGAACATTCTTACTCCCCTTTTGAAGATTCTGATGCAGAGGAGTCCATTCCCTCTGTATCCCCCCCAGAGGATTACTCATTTGGGGAACCTTGCATACCTTAAGGGAACACTTCACTGGGAAGGCCAAGAGTACTCAGATTCCAAGTAAAGGCTTAGGGATTTTCGCTTGCTACCTCAGCACAGGCCTCTGGCTATACCTCCTGTCTTGAACATACTAGATGTGTACTCTGAGGCCTGCCTTAACCCGGATTCTTTACCCCCAGCCCCGGTCAAGCCTGACAGGTACTACCGGGTTCCTGACTCGCACCAATTTCTATACAAAAGCCATGCGGCTGACCCAGAAACTATCTCACAGGGTCCCAAGGGAATTAAGGCCTCCACTGCTAAAAATCCATTACCTTCCGAGAGAGGTTCCAGATCCTTAGAAAGGTGGGGGAAAAAGGTATATACCTCGGCCACCTTAACCATGAGGGCATTAAACTGCCAGTTCCATATGCTAAAGTACCAACAGTTTCTGTTATCACAATTGATAAGTAAAATGTCACAACCTGAACAACCAGATTTGAAGGAGTTGCAGGATTTGATGCATAGTGCAGAACAAGTGGGTAAGCATACTTTGCAGTGTGGTTTTGATGCTCTAGAGGCCTCATGTAGAGCTGCTTTTACAGGATCAGTGATACGTAGACATGCCTGGCTCAAGGAACAAACCTTACCAGATCATGTCAAAGCTAAATTACTAGATGCCCCTCTTCAAAAGGATGTATTTGGTGCTAATGCTGAGGAGGTATTAAAGAAAATGGAGGAAAAGGCTAAATCAATGCAAACAATGAAAGATTTTCTACAGGTACAACCTCCACATTTCAGTAGAAATTGGCCTTCCAAAAATTGGTCCTTTCCAGCCACGAACAGACGCCAAAGAGGTAGATACAGGCGCCCGAGGGGCAGAGGGCAATCTCAAGGATCGTGTAGAGGCAGACAATGGCAAGCTCCTACACAGAGGTGGTGAGGATAGTTCGCAGCCATTCAGAAAGCAAGCCCAATGACTTTCCCCTTTGCATGCCAAGCAAGGCTCAAATGGCAGCACCCTTAGGCGGAAAACTGGCATTTTCAAAAAATTGGCATATTGTCACAAAAGACAAATGGATCCTGGACATTATAAACAGAGGCTACAGATTCCATTTTCACACCCTTCCAAAAATGAGGCATGCCAAACCTGCCACACAATCAAAGGGCAGAGGCACAAAGACAAATTTCAGATCTCATGGACATGAAAGCTGTTCAAGAGGTACCTACTCACGAACAAGGTCAAGGTTTTTATTCCAGACTATTCCTGGTACCAAGGAAGGGAAAAGATTGGAGACCTATTTTGGACCTATCCATCCTAAACACATTTTTACTCGTACCAAAATTCAAGATGCTCACTTTACAGCAGCTTCTTCCCATGCTGGGCAAGGAGTCTTGGCTGGTAACATTGGACCTCAAGGAGGCATACCTGCATGTCCCAATCAGACAAAATTGCAGAAGATACCTCAGATTTCTTGCAGGTTCAACCCCTTATCAATTCTCTGCATTGCCCTTTGGCTTATCTACTGCGCCCAGAGTATTCACGAAATGCCTGGCATCAGTAATTGCCTACTGCAGACTTCAAGGGATACAAATATACCCGTATTTGGACAACTGCCTGATCCAAGCGGACAGCAAGCACATAATTCTGAAACATCTGGCTTATGTAATGTTGTTGAATTCTCTGAGTTAGTCAAAAAGAAATCAAGGCTAATACCCTCTCGGAAAATAATTTTCCTGGGTGCCAACTTGGACATAAACACCCAGATGGCCTACCTCACGCCAGAGAAGCAGGGGCAACTAACTCAATACTTCAGAACACTAGCAAATTTCACCAGGCTGACTGCAAGGAAAATCCTGCAGGCACTGGGATTCATGGCATCTTGCATCCTACTAATCCCATATGCAAAGCTGCATATGAGGAAACGTCAATGGTACCTGAAAAACCTATGGTCTCAACACAGCCACAGTTTGGAAACAGTAATACCACTAATTCCATGTCTTCAAAAGGAATTTCTGTGGTGGGCTCAAGCATGCCAAACAAACACAGGTCTCCCATTCAGCAAGCCTCAAGCAAATCAAGTCATCACAACAGACTCCTCGGACTACGCCTGGGGGACGCACATGACAGATCTGTGCATTCAGGGCAAATGGTCCCGAAAAGAAAAGCACCTTCACATCAATCAAAAGGAAATGCTAGCAGTAATAAATGCTATTATAGCTTTCAAAGACCTTCTGCATCCAGGTCAACTATTGATAAGGACAGACAACACCACAGTAATGTGGTACATAAACAGGGAGGAACCCATTCATACCCCCTATGCAGGCTGGCCATGTCACTTTGGAACATGGCTCTGGACTTACAAATCGAACTTCAAGCACAGTACTTGCCAGGCAAGGAAAAGACGCTGGCAGACAACCTAAGCAGAAATATGACAGATCCACACGAATGGAAGTTGCATCCTCAAGTTTTTACAGACATAATTCAAGCATGGGGAAGGCCAGACAGATTTCTTTGCCTCCCACAAAAATCACCAATTGACAAAATTCTGCTCAAGGGTTTTTCATCCAAAGGCCTGGAGAGTGGACGCTCTCTCTTTCAGTTGGACAACAATGACAGTTTATGCCTTCCCACCTCTTCCTCTGCTGCCCAAAGTTCTATTAAAAACCAGAGCAGACAGACCAAAGATGATTCTCATTGCTCCAGACTGGCCAAGACAACACTGGTACCCACTTCTGAGGAGCCTGACGCATTGCCCACCATGGACCCTGCCTCTAATGACTCGGCACAGCTTCAAAACTCTTCATAGTCAGCTGAAAACACTCAATCTGGCCACATGGAAGATTCCTTAACAGCACAACAGACCCTACTCTCGACGGAGGTGCAGGATGTCATTTTGGAGGCCAGAAGGCCGTCTACTAGAAAAGCTTACTCCGCAAAATGGAAACTGTTTTGTGCCTGGAATGAGAAAAAGGGCCAGAATCCTGGAAAACTGAATTTACCTCAAATATTACAGTATCTAGCTGGGCTGCTAAGCAGTGGACTTTCATTCTCCTCCATCAAAATCCATGCCTCAGCCATTTCTGCAGAATACAACACTGATCCACCTTTATTCTCTCACTCCCTCTTAAGACAGTTTCTCAGAGGGGCTAAGAATATAAAACCCCCAAGGAAACAACCAATACCTGCTTGGGATCTCAATTTCATTCTAGAAAAGCTGACTTTGCCTCCTTTTGAGCCAGCTGCCTCAACAGATTTGCAATATTTGTCCTGGAAAACAGCTTTCCTTCTGGCTATTACCTCAGCTCGTAGGGTATCGGAACTACAAGCCCTCATGGCTGTGCAGCCTTTTATCTTCCATCAGGACAGAGTTTCCTTACGAACCAATCTGTCCTTTATGCCAAAAGTGGTGTCCAGGGTAGCTTTGAATCAGGCTTACCTACCTTTTATCCTAATCCTCAAAACAAAGGGGAGAGATTACTACATTCCTTGGACATCCACAGACAACTGCGTTATTTGGACAGAACAAAGCCTTTCTGAAAATCAGAACAGCTCTTGTCCTATGCTATAGGAGCTCAAGGGAAGCCAATTTCCAAACAGACAATCTCAAAATGGATAGCCCACTGCATACGCTTTTGTTACTCTTTTCATGGAAAAACTGTATCTGCAGGCATCAGATCTCACTCCACAAGGGCCACAGCTACCTCTGCAACTTTCCTCAGAGGAGTTCCTACCAAAGATATTTTGGAAGCAGCCACTTGGAGTTCTGTGCATACTTTCTCCAAGCACTGCCACCTTCCATTATACTCCAAATCTAGAGCAGTTTTTGCCACTGTAGTCTTGCAGGGCATCCTGGCTCCTCCTAGTGCCTACCACCCCTTTCTTAGCTTTGGGATTCTACCCATCTGTTATGACTGCAGCTGTATGCATGATGAACATAGTACAGTTTTGTACCTACCATAAATGTAGATGTTCGAGTGCTAATACAGCTGCAGTCCAGGTTTCCCTTCCTCCTTCCCCTCTTGGGACAGGCCTATTGGCTAACACCTCCTCATACAACCTGATTGGGGTATTCATTTATGGTGTATTTGCTTGCACTACTGTATTTTGATTATATGGCATTGCTTTATTACACAAATTTATGCATTGCCTTCCTTCTGGGGCAAGAAAAACTGAAGAAAATGGCGTTGGCTGGTTCTTTTATACCCCTGTCGCACTGACGTCAGGGAAGAAGCGACTACAACCGACACCGGACCTAGACTTTGGAATTCGGCTGACCGAGGACCCGCCTGACGGCAGGAGAACCCATCTGTTATGACTGCAGCTGTATTAGCACTCTAACATCTACATTTATGGTAGGTACAAAACTACTTTGTTGCACATACATGATCTCTGTGCTATGAAATGTATAATATCCTTTAGGAAGGTTGCTACCCACATGGACTACCACATTGATACTGCACCCTTAAGAGTAGACCCAGTGTCAGATTTGGGAGCCCGTGTAGACCATAATCTGGCTTTTGACCATCATTTGTCCATGGTAGTAAGGAAATCATTCTTTGTTGCACAACTAGAGTATGGTATCTCTAGGTCTAAGGATGTCATTGTTCTGTATTTTACCCTCATCACTCTAATCATTGAATACAGCTCCCCCTTCTGTATGTATTTGACCAAACATGTAAGAACTGGAGCATCCACAGAGGTTCCTTGCAAAAAGACTGCAGGGTGTGAACATGTCCTGCGTGAACCACCTCAAAGCCCTATTCTGCGCACAGTATGCTTTGGCTACAGTGCATCCTGTGATCCCACTGATCAGTTGCACATCCGCAGTATAAATAACATAACTATTACCTGATCTAGGGACCTAAACCTTATCTTTAGCAAGTGTGACATGTTGGAAGGACAGGTATGTGTTTCAGACTATCTCTTCTCTGGAAAAGTGTTTCCATCTGTTTGAAAAAGTTCTTCCTTAACCTAGTTCTTGTAACTTGGACAAGTGATTAGGGAATTGGAACTTTATTCCTGGTTTAGCACATATGGTTCTGTTAGACAAAGGTATCCTGTAAATGCTTATCTACCCATGCCCAAGCTTATATACACACCTATGAAAATAGCTCTAGGATGTCGTCCTATTCTCATGTTGCAGTATTCTTACTCTGGGATCTTCCACCTCGGGCAACCTGAACTTGTGCTCCTATGCAAAAGCTCAAGCCTGGTTGCTGCTAGTGCATGGGACATCGCACGCAGGTCCATAAACCAGGGGCTTTAAATCTGATGTCTGCACGCACAGACATAAAAATTTTTCTGCCGCAGTCTGTCAGATTGCTTCGCTCTGGTGCCTTCAAGGGCTCTAGAGTTAAGTACGCCATTGGGGAAATCTTATTGCTTGAGCTTTGGTTATTGCTTGTTTCCTTAGCTGATGCCCGCTAGAAAAGGAAATGTAGGAGCAGACATCAAATTCTGCACAAAGACCCCATGAACTTTGTTCTGTTTAGGCCGGGAATGCGACCATATCACCTGTCCACTGCCAGTTCTTTCCCAAAACTCTCCGAAGTTGTCTGGCAGCCCTCAGTTTATACCTAGAGAACCAGAGGTTAAAATGGTTAGTTTTACGAGTGGATCTGGAGTCTGCCGTTGAGACTGAACTGCCTAAAAAGGCAGCCAAAGCTTCTGGGCCTTCCACTTCTGTTCCTGTGGCATCGGACGCCATGCCAACTGCTGTTATAGGTGTTGAGGGACATATGCTAGAACTGGCACCTTCAGCGACTACCCTTGAGGAAGCCACTTTGAAGTACCGGCAGGCAAGTACTCTGAGGTTATTCAAACGTTTGGTATGGTTGAGGGGGAACCAGCCTCCACCGGACGACCATCTATGATCCAAGAATTGGAAACCTCACCCATAGGCCAGTTCCCTGAAACTCTGCCCTCCGCTTCTACCAAATCAACTCCTCTAAAAAAGAAACAAAAAAACTAAATCTTTATCTGCTCCTTTGGATGCACAACCGGACTGGCAGTCCCTTTCCTAGTCCTTGCTGCAGGCCTTCATGGGCCTTAGGCCCTCAGCAGCCATATTGCCTTTGCTAAGCCCCAGGCCAGCCTCAGCTACCTCTATTCCTTCTACCTTCTCTCAGGGGGAAGCAGCCTCATCCTCTGAATCAGTTACTTGTCTCAAAAAGCTTCTTCCTTGGAGTACTACTCCATTGAGGGAGACTCCTCCACGAGGATATTACATTTGGGCGAAACTATTACTAAAATGAGGGAATACTTTAAATGGGTTACTGCACAAATGACTGAAATTCAGAAAATGTATTTTGACTTGCTCCAGGTGGAATCACCCTCCCCATCAGCTGTTCCTCCTGTGATTACAGCATACCTGGATGCATTTGCATCAGCCTCAAAGACTTTATTCACAATCTTCTGCTTTCAAGAGACCTGACAGTTTTTATAATGTCCCCAATAAGCACAAATTCCTGGTAAAGCCCCCTTTGGTCGACCCTGCAGTTATAGCAGTGGCCCCTGACAAGCAGTCCAGACTTGCTCCTTTCTCCTCTTGCCGTCAGACAAGGATAGCAAGGTAATGGACAGGCTGGGGAAGATGATGCACTTCCACACTAGCATTTAGAGCAATTAATTACCAGAACCACATGGTCAGATATGCCCTAGATTTGGTTTCACAGGCTTCATTCTTACTGTCCTTGTTGCCTGACTCCCAAACAAGACTCTAATAGCATCTAAGCTATCCCTGGCTACTTAGGTAGCCAGGCACTCTAAAGTGCAGCTATGATGCAGCTGAGGCCTCAGCAAAATATGCGGCATCAGATTCTGTTTTACACAGATATTCATGGCTTAGGTTACAGCTCCTGCCTGTAGACTTTAAGACCAAAATTTTGGATGCACCCCTGGATAAGAAATTCCTGTTTGGCAAACAGTCTGCTGATCTGTTTAAAAGCCTCCAGGAGAAGAGTAAGAAACTCCAGGACCTGAAACACTTGCTGGTCTCCCCAGTACGTACATTTTGTAGGAATTACTCTGCAAAGACCTCCTTTGTCAAGACAGCCCCCACCCCAGCTGCCTCTTCCCCCTCCAGACATAGAAATGGGGCCGGGAAACCAGCCTCCCCCAGTGCAGCCATCTCTGTCCCCCAACAGGCAGTTCTTTCAGGACAGAAGTAATGCGTGACCGCCTGAGCCACCTTCCACTGTCATCATGTCTCTCTCTCCCTGACTCCCCCTCTGGAAAGAAGTCACTTCAGACCTCTGGGTACTGACAGTGGAAAAAAGATACTTTGTCTTGGCAGGAAAAACTTTCCACTAGGTATCCCTTTCCCTCCCAAGAACCAGCTACACCTAATCCCAGAGATTTATACAAGACCTTCTCGCTCAGGGGGCCATAGAGGCCTTCCCCCAGGCCAAGAAGGAAAAGGATTCTACTCTAGGTTATTCCTGGTACCAAAAAAGGCTGGCCCTTGGCCCATCCTGGATCTATCCTTCATAAACCTCTTTCTGAAGGTCCCTTCCTTCAGAAAGCTATAGCTTAAAAACCTTCTCCCACTTTTGCCGCCCAAGGCTTTCATGGCCACTTTGGACTTGGAAGCTTACCTCTACATCCCTATTCACTCAAACCACAGGAAGTCCCTTCCCTTTACTGGGCCCTGTTTCACACTTTTACTGCTTTGTCCTTTGGTTTGTCCACGGCACCAAGAGTCTTCACAAAGTGCCTAGCCTCAGCAGTAACCTACTGCAGGACCAAAAGCATCCGAATCTACCCCTACCTAGACAACATCCTCATCCTTGCAGAAGGGGAAGATGCACACAGAAATCACCTGCAATTCTCCATTTCACTGCTCCAGAGGTTGGAATTCACACTCACCCTCACAAAATCATCAGTCTCTTCTCTAATGCATACACATGCCTCAGATTTAGGCTGGGGAGCAACCATGAATGTCCTCAAGGTGCAAGCCCTATAGGAGCCATCCCTCCAGAGAAAGCACATCATTGTAAGGGAGATGACTGCAGTCCACCTTGACCTGCAGTCCTTTCTCCCTCTCATGCAGCCAGACCCCTTACAAATCTTCACGGGCAACACCACTGTAATATGGTACATCAACAAACAAAGGGGGGCCAGGTCTTACCTGCTCTGCATGCTAGCAGTGCAAGCTTGGTAATTAGCCTCTCGGGACAAATCACTGCAGGCAGTCTACATTCCATCCTATTCCATGGTCAATGAGCAAGTCACTAAATCAGTCTATTCATTTACCCACCTTCTTTCCCTCTCTTAAAAGTGGAAGTGAAAGAGTACTACACTCCCTTGATGTCCACAGACAACTAAGGTTTTATTTGGAAAAATCTAAGACCATCACAAAGTCTAATCAGCTGTGTCCTTCCATCCCAGGGCCCTGGACAAGAGGCATCCAAATTAGCTCCTGCTGAATAAGGAAAACTATTGCCTTATGGGGTCAGGGCACACACTACAAGGGCAGTAGCTTCCTTTGGGGCCTTTCTCAAAAGCCTGGACACAACTTCCATCCTTGAGGCAGCCACCTGGTCCCTCCATACATACCTTCACCAAACACTACAAACTGGACCATATTTCCAGCGCAAGATTTGCAAGGACAGTCCTGCAGGGATTCATAGAATCTGCTACTCCTTCCTCCGCCCTTCCTTCTTAAGCTGTGGTGATCTCCCACAGTAAGAATACTGCAACAGGAGAATAGGACATACAATACCTGTGCAAAATCGTACCATAACTATAGATGTCCTCTTCCATGTTGCAGTATTCCTTCCCTCCCACCTTAACCCCCTTATTGCATTCACCTGTCTAGAGGACATTGGGCACTACCTAGACTATGGTCACACTGGGCAGTCAGTTCTGAGGTCTATGTGTGCAGACATTACATTTAAGACCCCCTGGTTTATGGCCCTGTGTGTGCCGTCCCACACTAGCAGCAACCAGGCTTGAGCTTTTGCATAGGAGCCAACATTCATGTCACCTGAGGTGGAGGATTCCACAGTAAGAATACTGCCACATGGAAGAATAAGACACTTAAGGTTATTCTAAGATTTTACACAACTATTCTGTACCAAAGCTTGTTATTTTATATTTGGAAAATTTGGCTAGGCTTAAAAAGGGCCCCCCAGGTCCATTAGCCTAGTAAGACGTTCATAGGTACGTATTGGGCTATAACTGCACTTGGTGGCCATTTCAAGCTTAGCCAAATTTCCCTTTCATAGCTGAGAACCCAACCCTGTACCTTGTGACTGTGAGGTAAACACCCTGTTACACTAAACCCCAATAAAATATGAACCTGTGAATGTGTTCAAGTTGTAGAAGAGCCTTGAGTTCTGGTATTTTGTGTTATTTTAGACACCTGGCATTGACTTGAGCCATTTAGTTCCAAAATAGAATTTTTTCTGGTGGAATGTACAGGAGATGGGCAAAAGGCTTTAAGGGAGCTGCAAAGTTTTAGCCATAATGTGAAAGCCTTGGTAAGAGAGAGTAGGAAGACTCACCAACCTGTCTTAATTGCAAACTCAACACATACTGGATCCCACTAAAATGTCTCCATTGAGATGGCCAGTTAAAGCCAATTGTTTTCCCTTTGAATCTTGGCATCGTTCTGGCTGATAGGAAAAATCAGCATTTTTCCTGTCTTGGACACTTGCAAATCAAGTTAAGTAATATTCTTCTGCATGTCCCTATGGGTAGGTCAACTAAGGTCATTCACCCCCACTCATTCTAAGCCTTTTAGTTTAAGCACTTGGGCTTCAGACCAGTTGTTTTACATTAAGAAGGTTTGTGGTCTGCACTGTAGTGGCAGAACAGGTAGCTTACATCCTTCTAAGTTGGGAACTGCTGATTGAGGGCTCAGTGTCTGTTATTCTAAAAGTGTATTAATTCTGGTTTAAGCACTTAGGCTTCAGGCCAGTTATTTTACATTGAGGGTTCGTGGTCTGCACTCTTGTGGGAGGAGAGGCTGGACTCTGCCCTTCTGAGCTGGGAATTTCTGGTTAAAGGCTTATAGTGCCTGCATATTTAAACTGCTTCTAATTGAAATTGGTACACCTTGTTTGCTGTAGCATAGACTAGATCCAGGCCTGCTGAATCTAGCTTTGTTTGTATACTTGTTTGCTTATTTCCCTGAAATGCTAATTCCACCTAAAACGCCGCTTTTCAGCACTTCTGTGGATCCCTAGTGATATCTGCATTGCTTACTGTACTTATTTCCTTGTTTCACTTGAAAGTTACTGTTTGTCGTTTTTGCATTTAAGTTACCTGGCACTTGCTCACTAAGTCAGCGCTAAAAAATTAAAAGCACTACACCCTCACAAATTCCCCTTGAGTACCTCGTTCCCCATTGGCCCTTTTTTCAATTATAAAGGAATTCCCAGTACTATTCTAGCATGTCCAAAGGTCAGTTGTCAATCTCCTCTACGGTCCAGCTGGTGAATCTGGGAATCTTGAGGCAATGTTACAACTGCCTCATGTACACAAACAACCCTCTCCTCCTCCCAACAAATTCCAACACATGTGAGAGATGCAACCATATAGCCAAACTGGAGGCTAAGCTCTCTCAACTCAGTACTGGCGTAACCAGTCAGGAGGAGAAGGAAACCACACTCACTACAATTCCAGTCTCACATAGACCTACCACGACAGCAAACCAAACACATAAACACACAAAAAACATACTCTGAGGCTCTAAATAAAAATCTGCCTAAGCAGCAGAGACTTTCAAAGCAGACACCCAAGCAACCGCTACCCCAAAACAAAACACGTGCAACACATAGCTCACAAAGCCAGTGTGCCGAGCAGTCACAGCCCTTAAGGCTAAACAACACACCCGATACACTTGTAATAGGTGACTCTATCGTCAGGCACACTGACGTCCTGCTTACCAGGCTGAACGAGAAGGTCACGGTGAGCTGCCTGCCGGGCGCTAGGATCCGCCACATAACACATGCACTCAGGTCACTCCAAGGCAAGTACAAATATGACACTGTCATTGTCCATGCTGGTGTGAATGACCTGAGATGTACCTTCCTGGACTACATGAAAAGAGACAGAGGAGCTTTCTGAGCTTGTAGCCCAGGCCGGTATGACCCTGACCTTGAGTAGCATCTTACCCTCACCAAGAGTGATGCCACAATATGAAGACAAGATGATCAATTTCAACAATTGGCTTAAGTATTGGTGTCATTCAAAGGGGATCCAATGCCTGTCAGCCTGGGATGACATGCTCGACAAGCCACAATGCTTCCCTAGGGACGGCTTGCACCTGTCACCCCTAGACTTTCGGATATTGGCAAAGGCTCTTGCTACCCCCATAGTGACTTTTTTAGGCAAGGCTCAAAAGACAAACTTAACTCCATAGGTATCACAAGGGATAAGAAACTGAGTAATACTACTCAACGCCAGAAGTCTAAACCTCAAGGTGCACACACTCGAAACTCTCCTTAGCATGGAGAACATCGATATCTGTGCAGTAACAGAAACCTGGTTCAAGGCTCCCGAGAGCACCCCAGCACTACCAGGTTATACCTCATACCATGCTTTTCGGCCCCAAAACTTGGACCGAACCACAAATGAGGGGGAGTATCAATATTAGTCAAAGATGCCCACACCTCCAGGTTGGTGGCACAGCACGAAGCGTCAGAGACTATCCATGTGCAACTAACAGTGGGTAAAACTGCCTTCCAGTTTATAGCCTGCTACAGACTACCCTCCCAAACCCAGGAGCCCCACTCGGCCTTCCTGAGAACACTGGAAAATATGAAGGTCTCTCCAAACACTATTATATTGGGCGACTTCAACTACCCAAACATAGACTGGGAGCATTACTCTAGATCCACCCTAGCTCAAAGGTTCCTAGAATTTATAAACTCAAATGCTATGGAACAACTTGTTACCACTCCCACAAGAGGGGAAAACATACTGGACCTGATCATCACCAACATGGGGACTCTATGCTCCAGACCAGAAGTGTATCCATCACTGGTAAGATCAGACCATAAACTAATCTCACTGGATATTCACATCCCGACACCACCCTCTGCCCAGAAAACCACAGTGAAGAACTTCTCTAAAGCAAATTTCACACTTCTCAAAACCGAGGTGGAATCCTTCAAAGCTCCCGGGCCTGTGGAAAATACGGCCCAGACTGCAGAATCCTTTATAAACGCATTCTATGAACACCTTCAGGAATGCATGGATCATGCAATCCCAAATAAAACCAAGACCCAATCCTCCAAAGGCAGACGTCCTGTCTTGTGGACCCCAGCCATAAACAAACTGTACAATAGAAGGAGGAAGCTACTACATGATAGAGCAAAATCCCAAAAAGGGAAGGCATCTCTGATTAGTATTAGCAAAAAACTATGGGCACTCATAAAATCGTCTAAGGCCAGCTTCGAGAGAAAAATTGCACAGGACACTAAGGATAATCACAAGGCTTTCTTTAGTTATGTTAGGAACCTGGGTGGGAATTCCCAGATATGCTCAGAATTAGTCCAAAATGACAAAAAATACACCGAACCCACAGACATTGCCAACATCCTAGCTGACAGGTTCGGCGCAAACTGCCCCCCTCCCCCAAAAGGGTAAGTATCTATCCCAGCAGAGTGCTGCCCCCCTGACATCTCAGATGCTCAGGTAAGAGCCACCCTCTCCAAAGCAAAAAACACAGCATCAGTGGGACCAAATTGTGTCCCGGGCTGCGTCCTACATGAACTCCAAGAAGAGCTAAACCCAAACATAAAACTACTGTTCAATCTCAGCCTTTACTACAGGATGTGTACCCAAAGAGTGGCGTACAGCAACAGTGGTCCCTCTCCACAAAGGTGGTGCCTCAACGGATCCTGGAAACTATCGCCCCATAAGCCTGACTAGCTTGGTCTGCAAAGCTATGGAAAGGATCATCATGGACCTCATAAATAAAGATATTGGGGACCTACAGACACTGGATCCTACCCAGTTCGGCTTTAAGGGCAGATCCTGCCTCTTAAACCTGGTTGATTTCTTTGAAACAGTCACCAAGGCCATTGACGAGGGGAAGGTGGTCCACACAGCCTACCTGGACCTCGCAAAAGCCTTCGATACAATACCCCACTCGGGCATTATAGATAAGCTCACCAGCTTAAATATAAACCCCTATGTCACTAGACTGGTTGTAAACTGGCTCAAGGACAGAACCCACATAGTTAGAAATGCTGGAGCCATGTCAGACTCCAAACCAATTACTAGTGGCATCCCACAAGGCTCAGTCCTGGGACCTCTCTTGTTCGGTATATATTTCTTGGAGGTACAGGCCAACACGGAAGGACTGTGGCTGACCAAGTTCGCAGATGACTGCAAACTGGGCGCCATAATAGACTCTCCAGCCAACACAAGCATCCTCCAAAAGGGCCTCATAGAAACAGACAACTGGTGCCAGAGCCATGGCCTCAAGCTAAACGCCAAAAAGTGTATAGTCATCCCCTTTGGCAAAAACAAAGTGCCCACAAATTACCACATAGGTGGTAATCCATTAAGTACAGTAGAAGTAATTAGGGACCTGGGGACCCAAGTTGATAGCAATCTCTCATTTGACAACCACGTGGCCAAAGTGGTTAGAAAAACATTTTATATAACCCATAATCCAAAAAAGGAGTGATACAACTCTGAAAAACCAATAATCCACAAAAGAGTTGTATAAGAAGTAAAACTGCCACAATCTCAGTCCAAAAACGTTGCCGTGAATGAATATGAATGAGTTCAAGTCCAGCACTGAATTTATTAACGCTCTTTTATTAACAAACTGCGTTTTCGTCCCAACACATTAGGACTTCATCAGATACCAAACGTTGCAAATACCAGCATGCAAAGTAAAACTTGAAGACTTTATTGTGAGCGCTTTCGCGGTGGACTCAACCCCGCTTCATCAGATTGTTGGACTGAGATTGTGGCAGTTTTACTTCCTATACAACTATTTTATATAACCCAGCTAATCATGAAGGGATTCACATCTAGATCAGGGGAGGTCATCGTGCCTCTTTACTCCATCCCTCATCAGGCCCATAATTGAGTACAATGCCCCTTTTGGGATGTACCCTTACCAGACACCTGCAGCAACTGGAAAGACCCCAAAAGTACCTCACCAAGAGGATCAAAGGGCTCAAACAGATGCCATATGCTGCCCGGTTAAAGAAACTCCAGCTCTACTCAGTGGCATACCGCCTGCTCAGAGGTGATCTGTGCCTGACGTATAAAGCTATGTCCAACCCGGAATTAATGGACATGCTGCACCTCAAAATCCAAATCCCATCGAGCTATGCGCTTGAGAGACTTGAACCTCAGCACTGAAATAAATAGGACATGCTGGAGGGACAGATTCATAACCCAGAGGCTCCCTTCACTCTGGAATAAAATCCCAGTCCAGGTTAGGCAGAGTCCCTCATTGAGACTCAAGAGGAATCTTGATGAGTGGATGGGAAGATCGTAGGTTTACCCCGGGTATCACTTCTGTGTCACTGTTAGACAGAGGCACAGTGTAGTAACCTTGAAAAAGGGCATAGCAAAATTAATTTAAAATGGGTGGCGAAAGCCAAACACATTCTGGCTAGGCTTATAATTGCCGTAGGGCAGATAGCCTAGTATGAACTTATGAACCACTGTTGGATCATAATTGTATTCGTCAGGATGATCCTAAGAGCCCATGTTACATCTTGGATCCTAGCTCTAGAAAGACTGTCTCTCTGATGTCCTTCAAGGATGCATCTGCAGTCCTAACAAATGGGTTGTCCTGGCCTCAGGCAGCCCTTCGGCCGGATTCCAAAGTCTGGGTCTGGCCTCGGCTGATGTCGCACTTCACCCGACGTCATAGCTGCAGTTCTTCGGGTATAATGGCATCAGCCGACGCCATTTTCCTCAGTCTTTCTTGCCGCCCGAAGCAGAAGCTGTTCGCAAGTGCCGGTCGGTCAGAACCAGAGATTGCTACTACCGAAGACTTCTAAAAAGCTAAGTACCCCGTTGGGGACACTTTCTTGCCTCAGCCGATGTCAGAAAAAGTGAATAACTGTAACTTGTGGGAAACAAATACCTCATAAAGATTTCCACTCTTACTGCCTACCTTGTTAAGGCCCAGACCACGACATAGCAGCTTGTCTAGCCTGTGCTTCCTTCAACCGACGGACACTTAGACGTTGGTCGGAGTTTGCTGAGGAGTTTTTCGGCTCCGCTTTTGCTTATATCATGCCGTCGGAGACTCCGACTTCACATTTAGCTAAAAAGCGTAAGGAAAAGGACCGACACTAGCGGTCCGCGGTTTCGGCCGAAACTGCGGTTAAGCCAACCCGCGAGTGTCTCTGTTTCGGCTGAAACAGAGTCTGCGGTTCTTCCTTCGGCCGAAAGCATGCCTCCTACCGAGGCCTCTTCCAGCATGGCTGAATCTGCTACTGAAATTCCACCTGCTCTTACAGTTTCTCAGGACTTATCAGATACTATCCCCCTAGATGTATCTTCTCCTGCACATGGAGCTGCTAGGCCCCCTGCATCCATGTCAATTAAGGCTTTTGCCAGGGCCAAAGCAGCTAAGTCTTCCAAGGCCGTGCCTACTAAAGCCCCCTCTCACAGGCCTAGCTCTAGTACTCAAATGCTTAGTCTAGCAGAGGATCTCATTTCTTTGATCAGGGGAACCCAGTCTCACCCTGACAGGGCCTCTCACCCCCCTCCAGAGAAGAGGCCTAGAGCAGAGCCCCCTGAGCCAGTTTCTACTGATTACTCCTCAGATGATTCAGAAAATACAAACCCTCCTGAGGACCCCTATTCTCCGTATGAGGACTCTGATGCAGAAGACTCCATTCCTTCTGCCTCTCCTCCTGAGGAATTTTCTTTTGGGGAAACCTTGCATGCTATGAGGGAACAATTTCAATGGCAGGGCCAGGATTTTTCAGACTCTAGGAAAAGGCTTAGGACTTTTTTGCATTTGCCACAGCATAGGCCTTTAGCCATTCCTCCAGTACTTACAGTTGTGGATGATGCATTTAATGATGCTTGTACTGCTCCTGATTCACTTCCTCCGGCCCCTGCTAAGCCCGACAGATACTACAGGGTTCCGGACACACATTATCACTTGTATAAGGCTCCTTTTGCAGATCCTGAAACTATTTCACAGGGCCCCAAGGCTGTAGCAGCTACCTCTGCCAAGAACCCCCTCCCCTCTGAAAGGGAATCTAGGGCCTTAGAGAGATGGGGTAAAAAAGTTTATACTTCTGCTACTCTTTCGCTAGGGCCTTAAACTGTCAATTCCACATGATTCAGTATCAGGAATTTGTTAGATCAGTTAACTAAAAAACTGTCCTCGCCTGAACCTTTGGACCGAAAGTCTCTTCAAGACATGGTACATAACATTCAGCAGGTCAGTAATCATTCCTTAAAATGCGGCTATGATGCACTGGAGGCTTCCTTTAGATCAGCTATGACTGGTACCGTGATCAGAAGGCATGCATGGTTAAAAGAGCAGTCCTTACCAGACCATGTAAAATCAAAGCTCCTAGATGCTCCCATGGATAAGCACAATTTGTTTGGCTCCCCTGCACAGCAAGTACTGAAAAAGGTGGAAGAGAAAGCAAAATCTGTCCAGACAGTCAAGGATTTCTTACAGGTCCAGCCACCAAGGTTTAGTAGGAACTGGCCTTCCAAGAATTGGTCCTTTCCAGACACCACCAGAGCACAGAGAGGCAGGAATAGGCGCCCAAGTGGCAGAGGTCAATCCAGAGGTACCTACAGGGGACGCCAGTGGCAGCCTAACAACCAGCGAAGTACTGCCACAGATCCAGCCACTACCACTTCCACAGGACAATCACAGTGACTTGGCTCTAAAACCGCCTACCAGGGAACAAATAGAAGCACCCTTATGTGGAAAGCTAGCCTTATTTTCAGTAAACTGGCATTACATTACAGGAGACAAATGGATTTTACAGACAATAGACAAAGGTTACAGGTTTCACTTCCATACTCTACCAAGGAAGAGAGGAATGCCAAACCTACCTCCAAATCAAAAGACAAACGCTCTACAAGAAATAGACCACTTAATAAGGATGAGAGCTGTAGAAAAGGTACCGTCTATGGAACAAGGGCAAGGATTTTACTCCAGACTTTTCCTGATGCCAAGAAAGGAAAACCAATGGAGACCTATTCTCGACCTGTCCGCTCTGAACACATATCTCATTGTTCCAAAATTCAAGATGCTGACCCTACAGCAGCTTCTTCCCATGCTGGGCAAGGAGTCTTGGCTGGTGACTCTGGATCTCAAGGAGGCATACCTGCACATCCCCATACGACCAAATTGCAGAAGATACCTCAGATTTCTTGCAGGATCAGAGCATTATCAATTCTCAGCATTGCCTTTTGGCTTATCTACTGCGCCCAGAGTATTCACGAAATGCCTGGCATCAGTAATTGCTCATTGCAGGCTTCAGGGAATTCAAATTTATCCATACCTGGACAACTGCCTGTTACAAGCGGACAGCAAAGCCAAATTAACAAAAGATTTGAAAAAGGTTATTCACCGGCTGCAAGCCCTGGGATACGCAGTCAACACAAAAAAGTCAAGGCTGATACCATCCCAAAGGATAACATTCCTGGGTGCAGAACTGGACACAATAAACCAGATGGCATTCCTCACAGCAGAAAAACAGAAGCAGCTTCCACTCTATTTCATGGCATTAACAACGCAGAACCAGCTTACAGCAAGGGAAATAGGTTACATGGCATCCTGCATAATATTAATTCCACATGCCAGACTACGTATGAGGAAGCTACAATGGTACCTGAGGAATTTATGGTCTCAGCACAAGCACAGCCTAGAAACCCAAATTCCAATAATTCCATGCCTAAAGCAAGAATTCCAGTGGTGGGCCCAGGCCTGTCAATTGAACAAAGGACTGCCCTTCCACAGGCCTCACCCAAGCCAGACTATCACCACGGACGCCTCAGACCTCGGTTGGGGGGCACACATGGTGGACAAGTGCATACAAGGCTTATGGACTCAAGACCAGATGAACCTACACATAAACCAAAAAGAAATGCTGGCAGTAAAACAGGCAATTCAGACATTCAGACCATTTCTTCAACAGGGTCATTTGATGATAAGGACGGACAACACCACAGTTATGTGGTATATCAACAAACAGGGAGGCACACATTCATATCCTCTGTGCCGGATGGCAATGGACCTCTGGAATGTGGCCCTGAGCCACAACATTCAGCTCCAGGCCATATTTGTGCCAGGAAAAGAAAATATACTGGCAGACATCTTAAGCAGAACCACCACGGATGCCCACGAATGGATGCTGCATCCAGACATCTTCAAAACCATCACAAGGAAATGGGGACAACCAGAAATAGACCTGTTCGCATCCCCACACAACCACCAATTGGAAAAATTCTGCACAAGGACATACCACCCACTTGCTTGGAAAGTGGACTCCCTATCCTTCAGTTGGGAAAACCTGACAGCATATGCATTCCCACCTCTTCCTTTGATGCACAAAGTGCTACTGAAGATCAAAGAAGATCACCCGAGGATCATCTTGATTGCTCCAGATTGGCCGAGGCAACATTGGTACCCGCTACTGAGGAGTATGTCTCGGGAACACGCATGGCCTCTACCCCTACTGCCTCTACTGCTAACACAGAACAAATTCAAAATCCTGCATCCAAACTTGAAAACACTGCAGCTAGCTGCTTGGAACATTACATAAGGAAAAATAACCCAGATTTATCTCAAAGGGTTAAAGACATTATCCTGGAGGCTCGCAGACCCTCAACAAGGAAACCTTATTCAGCAAAATGGAAAAGATACCTCATTTGGAGTGCAACAAAAGGAGTGGAGGCATCATTGCCAAACATAGCCAACATCCTGGAATACTTAGAGCTTTTCCACAATGGTCTGTCTTACTCCTCCATTAAGATTCATGCATCAGCAATTTCAGCAGAATACAACATGGATCCTCCAGTCTTTTCTCAACCTCTACTCAGGCAGTTTCTCAGAGGAATTAAAAATGTAAAGCCACCAAGGAAACCACCATTGCCTACTTGGGACTTGAACTTTGTATTAGAAAAATTGACACTACCCCCCTTTTGAACCAGCAGCAACAGCAGAATTACAGTACTTATCTTGGAAAACTGCATTCCTGCTTGCAATCACTTCAGCTAGAAGGGTTTCTGAATTACAGGCATTAATGGCAGTACAGCCCTTCCTTATCTTCCATCAGGATAGAGTGTCCATGAGAACTAATCCTACCTTTATGCCAAAAGTGGTCTCCAGGGTATCATTAAACCAAGCGATACACCTACCAACTTTCTTCCCCAACCCGCAGAACAGGGGGGAAAGATTGCTGCATACCTTGGATGTACACAGACAATTACGCTACTACCTGGACAGAACCAAGAGCAATAGAAAAACTGGCCAGCTTCTGGTAGCATATGCAACAGGAATGGAAGGAAAAGCAATTTCAAAACAATCTCAAAATGGATAGGAAATTGCATTAGATTTTGTTACTCTTTTCATGGAAAGGCAACTCCAGAAAACATCAGACCTCACTCCACAAGGGCTACAGCCACTACTACAGCTTTCTTACGAGGAGTGGCTACCAAAGACATTTTAGAGGCTGCTACTTGGAGCTCCGTGCATACATTTGCCAAGCATTATAATCTGCCTTTATACTCCAGATCCCGAGCAGGCTTTGCCACTGCTGTTTTGCAAGGGATCTTAACTACACCATAAAACTCTTAGTGCCTCCTTAGTGCCTCCTCCCCCAGTTTGGCTATGGTATTCTACCCATTTGTTAGGACTGCAGATGCATCCTTGAAGGACATAGTACAGTTTTGTACCTACCATAAATGTAGATGTCCGAGAGGTATGCATCTGCAGTCAGGATTACCCACCCTCCTTCCCCTCTGTGGTACTCCTAGGGTATTTGCCCATCTTGTAGCTGGCTGGGGGAATCTATTATGGTGTATTTGTTTGTATATACATGTTTATTTCAATTTGCTCTCTATTGTTTGGAAACATTTGCATTTATCCAAATCTAGCCTTCCTAGAGGGCACCTGGCATCTGGGGCAAGAAACACTGAGGAAAATGGCGTCTGCTGATGCCTTTATACCCGAAGAACTGCAGCTATGACGTCGGGTGAAGTGCGACATCAGCCAAGGCCAGACCCAGACTTTGGAATCCGGCCGACCGAAGGGCTGCCTGAGGCCAGGACAACCCATTTGTTAGGACTGCAGATGCATACCTCTCGGACATCTACATTTATGGTAGGTACAAAACTGTACTTTTATCCAGCCTGGTGGTGGTGTCCTTGTACCTAACAATAGGGATCTGTTACTAGAACATTACATTGGGTGGGCCTTAAGCATCCTTAGGACACTGAGGTTTGTGTACTGCTGTTAATCTGTTCTGAGCCAGTGGCTGGAAAGTGAGTTTAGTCACTAGCCTGGGATGCTTGGGTATTGATATAGTTTTAACATAGTTGGTTTATTAGCGATGCTCTGTGTGGTGTGCTTACTATGTCCCAATGTGAGAAGGAAGCCTTTAAGTTGAGTAAATACTTGAACCCCTCATGTGAAGTATCAGTAAAGTTTCGATCAAGTATGAAGCAATTGCAGTATTGCCTCAAAATTCCTAGCACTGTCAGGATGGCTACAGAAGGGGGCAAAAGCGGCCTTAAATTCCATATTGACCAATGCAAATTAATTTACATTTACCGGGAAATTCCAACTGGACACAGGTCCTTTTTCAGTGGAGGCCCAGGAAGAAAAGCTCAAATGAAAGGGTATAAGAAAACAAGGTAGGTCAGTTTTCACTCTTGGTACTCCAAAGTATAAAAGAAGAAATGTAAAAGTGTTAGAAGTATGTAGGCGCGAAAATAGTAATTGCTATAAAGTGGTCAAGTTAGAGTAAAAGAACTTTGCCCAGTAGTAAGATAATTGGATTTCTGACTAGCTAGAAGCAATAGTAAGCAACAGTGTAATTTAGTAGGTCCAGGTGCAATACGTACCTACTTCTGTAAAATACTTGCTGACTCACGCAACTGAAATTATTGTGAAGTGGATTGACCACAAATTTGGTCAGTCATTTTTCTGTGCAAGTGGGGGTACATTGACCACAAATTTAATTAAAAAATATTTTTTTTGGGGGGGGGGGGGGGGGCTGTGTTGAGCAATACATAACCCACACATTTGGTCACAGACATTTTTTTGTGCCAACGAGGTACATTGACCACACATTTGGTCAAAAAAGTTGGCACGGGTGGACCTGTGTCCCCATGTTGCTTAACTCATTACAGCCAAGTGACGTCTCCAGGTGTTTGTGCATTTATTTCCTACTGTACCTCTAGGCGTCAAATATTGCTTGCTCATATTTGCAATTCAAAACCATGCTACATACAAGGTATCAGAATATTTTATCTTGAAGCATATATGATGGCAAACACAACTGTATTGATATGACCTCTGTCAATTAGTATTTGTTAGAACTGTAAGGTGATAACTTCATTGTTTTAAAGGCAGAAGCCACACCCACTGGGAGTTAAAGGTACACACTCAAATGAGCTGTACTGAAGGGAATGAAGTAAGTATTCCAACTCTGATTGTACAGCAGTGGGGAGGAGACAAACTTACCTCTGACTAAAGCACATTGTGTGTTGTAACATACTTTTCAATTGGAAGACCTTTTTCTTACAACTGAATCAAGGACCTAAACATGCTGTACTTGTGTGTCTGTGTGCGTAAGTACATGTATGTTTACATAAGCAGATTTTGAACTGTGATAAGTGTCTGATTTTTTTTTTTTTTTAGTTTTTCTGCCTCTGACAGGAAGTCTGTAGGCAATGCAGTTGTCACCTGCTGTTATCTGGGTACTTATGTAACTTAACTCTACCTTAAGACAACTGGCAAGTTTTCTTTTCAGGCGATGTACTCAACTGTTCAGCTGGTTGTGTACCATCACCTGGTTTTTACTAAGTGGCCTTTTTTCTTGTGGCTTATCTTCTGCCCCAAAATGATTTGAGTGCAGCTGTTCATTTCCAACCCTTTCAGTTTGATCCTTTGTCATTGGGCCATAGGACTTATTTGTCTGCCCATAGTATTGGCAGAAAAAGGAGATGCTGACTCACTTAGCAATTTATTTATCATGTAATGAAGACACTAATATGGGACATGAAAAAAGTTTAAAACTAGAGTAATTATCCATGAGAGACATGCTAAATTTAGATGTTTTACCATGAGGTAGTGCCTCTTCCATTGAGCAAGTGAATTGGAGACCCTTTTGGAGTTTCATGTAGCAAAGCGTACCTCCAAAAGAGTGTGGCCTACTTAACTTATTCCCTCCAGTAAATCTCTTTTTGACGGTGTACCTTTAACTCCCAGTGGGTGTGGCTTCAGCCTTTAAAAAATGAAATTATCACCTTACAGATGTTCTTCGTGTTTCACTGTTGCAGTCATTACGTTTGGGGTAATCTGCTGGCAGGTTGCCCTCAGTCGGCCTGAATTCCAAAGTCTTGGGTCCTGCGTCGGTTGCTGTCTTCTCTTTCGTGACGTCAGGTCGTAAGGGGTATAAAACATGCAGCTGATGCCATTTTCTTCAGTCTTTCTTGCCGCATGGTGCCCGAAGCAGAAGCATTTCGCAAGTGCCGGTCGGCCGACTACTGAAATAGTTTGAGTTTCAGAATTGAAGTCACTAAAGCTAAGTACCCTGTTTGGGGAAACTTTTTTTCTTGCTCTTTACTGATGTCAGAAAAAGTTAATAATTGTGTTACTTGTGGGAAGCAAATATCTCATAAGGATTTCCATTTATACTGTTTTCCTTGCCTAGGCCCTGATCACAACGTGCCTGGCTGTTGGTTTTGTGCTAGATTTAACCAATGCACTATTAAGCGTCTGTATATTTTTTGCATCAAAGTATTTTGGAAACCGATTTAACTAGCCAGAAATGTAGTCTGATAGCAATCAGACTACATAAAAAATGCAAAGAAAATGACAGAGAGAGGCAGTCGAGATCCAAAACCGACGAAGCTTCTCCTAAGCCAGTCGCCGGTTTGCCGGTACTCAGTGAGGTGCTTTCGCAGCCCCTGATACCCACTACCTTCGAGTCGCAGGCCTCTACTGACACCCATGTGGAGTCCGGCATGCCGCAAGATACTCAAGGTATTGGACCGACGGATGTATCTCCCTCGGATGTGTCCGGAGCCGCTGAACAGGCACCGGCTTCTGAGGGTGTTTTCAGACCTCAACATTTATATATCAAACCGACGACTGCTGCAAAACCAAAGGCAAAGACAACTTCTAAAACTAAAAAAACGACGCCTGAGCCACATGCACAGGCCTCTATGCCTAAAAATCAGATTATCAAAATGGCTGAAAACCTTATTACCATGATCAGGGGTACCCATCCCCCACCAGATAAGAGGCCTAGACAAGACACTGATTATGAATCTTCAGATCAGGTTTCTATTTATTCTGATTCCTCTTCTGATCAGGAATTATCTATACCTCCCGATGAGGATTCTGATGCTGAGGAGTCTAATCCTCTGGAGGAGATGCAGATGGAATATTAATTTGGAGAAACCTTGCATACTTTGAGGGATCATTTTCACTGGGAGAGTCAAGACTTCTCAGAATCAAAAAAGAGGCTCAGGGATTTCCTTCTCCCTCAGCACAAGCCTTTAGCCATTTCCTCTGTTTTAGACATTGTGGATGATGTGTTTTCGGAGTCAAGCTTGACCCTGACTCCTTACCTCCGGCTCCCAGTAAGCCTGACCGATATTACAGGGTCCCTGACTCGCATAAACTTTTATTTAGAAACCTTGCTGCTGACCCTGAAACTATTTCACAGGGTCCAAAGGGAGTTAAGGCCTCAACAGCAAAAACCCCTACCCCCTCTGACAGAGATTCAAGGGCACTAGACAGATGGGGAAAAAAGGTTTGTACATCTGAAACCTTGGCAGTCAGGGCCTTAAACTGTCAATTTCACATGCTTAAGTGCCAACAACATGTTATGGGATTGCTGAAACAGAAAATGATGATTTCAGAATGTGCAGAAAATAAAGAATTGCAGGAATTATTGCATGCAGCTGGACAAGTTGGAAAGCATACTTTGCAATGTGGTTTTGATTCCTTAGAGGCCTCCTGCAGGGCTGCAGTTACTGATCTGTGATTAGGAGGCATGCCTGGTTAAAGGAACAAAATTTGCCTGATCATGTTAAAGCTAAATTGCTAGATGCACCTTTACAGCATGATTCTCTGGTATTAAGGCAGAAGAGTTTTTAAAGAAAATAGAAGACCAAGCTAAGTCTATGCAAACTGTTAGACTTCTTACAAGTGCAGCCACCAAGATTCATTAGACACTGGCCTACAAAAAATTGGTCCTTTCCTGTGTCAGAACGAGCTCAAAGGGGCAAATCCAGACACCCTAAGGTTTCCTTATACCAGGCGCAAGATTCATACAGGTCAAAGCAGTGGGGTGCATCTATCTCCAAATTAGGGGAGATGAAGCGCAAACCTACAGAAAACAGTCCCAATGACTTCCTTCTGCCTACACCAAGCACTTATCTTTTCACAGCACCCTTAGGGGGGAAATTTGCACCTTTTGCTCAACATTGGCAGTTAATAACCCAGGACAAGTGGTACTAAACATAGTATCACAGGGATACAGATTCCTCTTCCACACTCTGCCACTGGCAAACGGCCAGATCTGCCCTAAAATCAGTGGGCAGAGGCACCGAAACAGGTTACGTCCCTAATGGATATGGGGGCCATTCAACCAGAACAGGAAAAAAGACCAGGTTTTTAATCGACTGCTCTTGGTACCCCAGAAAGGACCAGGCCTGGTGGCCAATACTGGATTTATCAATTTTGAAAACATACCTGGACATTCCAAAATTCAAAATGCTGACTTTGCAGCAGCTTCTGCCCATACTGGGCAAGAATGCTTTGCTGGTGATGTTAGACCTACAAGAGGCATACCTGCATTTCCCAATAAGACAATTATGCAGAAGATACCTCAGATTCAAGGATGGCTTAATGCATTACCAATTTTCTGCACTGCCCTTTGGCTTATCTACTGTACCCAGGGTCTTTACAAAGTGCCTGGCACCAGTAATTGCATTTTGCAGACAAAGTAGTATGCAAATATATCCTTACTTGGATGACTGTCGTATTCAAGCAGAGAACAAGGACACTCTTCTTCGACACCTGGCGTTTGTGAAAAGGCTTCTAACATGCCTAGGGTACACTATAAATGAAAAATCACAACTGGTACCCTCTCAAAAGATAATATTCCTGGGTGCAAGCTTGAATACAACTGCCCAGATGACTTACCTTACGCCAGACAAGAATAGGCAACTGATTACTTCAAACTGGCAACAAAAACCCAGTCTTCTGAAACACAAATTCTGCAGGCTTAGGCTCTGGGGTTCATGGCATCCTGTATCCTACTAATTCCATATGCAAGACTGCATATGAGGAAACTTCAGTGGTACCTAAAAAGTTTATGGAGTCAACATTCACACAGTCTGCAAACCATGATTCCTCTCCTTCCCTGCCTGCAACAGGAGTTCTATGGTGGGCAAAGGCTTGTCAGCAAAACATGGGACGGCCCTTCACTCTATCCCCTGCCAGACAAACCTTAACAGGCACATCAGATTATGCCTGGGGGGGCCTACATGGCAGGAAGATGCATTCAGGGCATATGGGCACCAAATCAAATGCATCTACATATCAACCAGAAAGAGATGCTAGCTGTTCAAAATGCCCCAACAGCCTTCAAGGACTTACTTCACCCAGGACAGCTACTAATAGACTGACAACACCACAGTCGTGTGGTGTATAAACAAGCAAGGGGGCCACACTCTTATCCCCTTTGCAGATTAGCCATGACACTGTGGGACACAGCTTTGACCTACCAAATACATCTTCAAGCGCAATTTCTGCCAGGAAAACAAAACACTCTGGCAGACTATTTAAGCAGAAACCTTATGGATCCTCACGATTGGAAACTAAATCCACAAGTCTTCAGCATAACAGAGAAATGGGGAAGCCCAGACATGGATCCATTTGCCTCTCCTCAAATTTATCAAATGAAAAGATTTTGCACAAGGACTTATCACAGACTAGCATGGAAAGTGGACGCACTATCCTTCAGTTGGAAAAACCTATCTGTTTACGCCTTTCCTCCTCTGCCTCTTCTACCCAAGGTTCTCCTAAAAGTCAGACAAGAGAAGCCAAAAATATTAATTGCCCCGGACTGGCCCCGCCAATACTGGTACCCAATCCTAAGGAACTTGTCTCAATACCCAGCTTGGACCTTGCCTCAAACACCACAACTACAGTCCCAGCAAAACAATCAGATTCTGCACAATCGAATACAAACTCTAAACCTGTTAGCATGACTAATCAGGGAATCATAGAAACTCCACCTCTTAGTAAAGCTGTGATGGATGTCATTTTGGTAGCCCGAAGGCCTAGTACTAGAAAATCTTATGCTGATAAATGGAAGAGATTCTGTTCCTTGCACAAGGAACTGATGCAGCAGAACCAAATATTCCTCAAATATTACAATACTTAACTGAGATGCTTGACAAAGGCCCATCTTTCTCATCAATCAAAATCCATGCCTCTGCCATTTCGGCTCATTACAACACAGAGCCACCAATCTTTTCTCATCCTTTAGTAAAGCAGTGTCTTAGAGGAGCCAAAAATTTAAGGCCCCCTAGAAGATCACCATTACCTGCATGGGACCACAATTATGTGTTGGAAAAACTCACCCTGCCTCCATTTGAACCAGCTGCTACCACTGATATAAAGTTCTTATCATGGAAGACAGTTCTGCTACTAGCAGTTACTTCAAGAAGAGTTTCAGAGCTACAGGCCCTCATGGCTGTAGAGCCTTTTATCATATTTTACCCGGACAGGGTGTCTGAGGACAAATCCTACTTTTATGCCTAAGGTGGTTTCCAGTGTGGCTCTTAACCAAACAATCTGCCAACTTTTTATCCAAATCCGCAGAACAAAGGGGAGAGAATTCTGCATTCTTTGGACGTTCACAGACAGCTAAGATTCTACTTGAGCAGGATTAAAGCTCTAAGAAAAACTGAGCAATTAATAGTGTCATATGCTGCAGGATCAGAAGAAAAGGCTATTTCAAAGCAGACTATTTCAAAGTGGATAAGCCACTGCATCCGTTTCTGCTACTTACACCATGGTAAACCTGTGCCCAAGGGCATTGGGTCTCATTCCACCAGAGATGCAGCTACTTCAGCCTTTTTCAGAGGAGTACCAACCAAAGACATTCTAGAGACTGCTACTTGGAGTTGTGTTCACACCTTTACAAAGCTTTACCATTTGCCTCTCTACTCTCAGTCCAGGTCAGGCTTTGCCGCTGCAGTGCTGCAGGGCCTTATAGCCGCACCTAATGCTGTTTAGCTCCAGCCATAGCTTTGGGATTCTACCCAAATGTATTGACTGCAGCAGTGAAACACGAAGAATATAGTACAGTTGTGTACACTTACTATAAATGTAGATGTTAGAGTGTATTCACTGTTGCAGTCCAGGTTACCCTCCCGCCATCCCCATGTCATTCTGAAGTTCATCTTTCCTTCACTACCTTCTACAGCCTAATGTGGTGTATTTGTTTGTAGATGAAGGTAAAGTTTATATTGATGCATGTATATACATGTATATAGAGATATATATATATATATATATATATATATATATATATATATATATATATATATATATATATATAGATATATATGTATAGATAGATAGATATATATGTATAGATAGATAGATATATATGTATAGATAGATAGATAGATATATAGATATATATATATATATATATATATATATATATATATATATATATATATATAGATAGATATATATAGCTACCTTTTTGGGGGCAAGAAAAACTAAAAATTGTGTCTGCTGCATGTTTTATACCCCTGATGACCTGACATGGAAGAGAAGACCGCATCCGACGCAGGACCGACTTTGGAATTCAGGCCGACTGAGGGCAACCTGCCAGCAGATTACCCCAAATGTAACAGTGGATACACTCTAACATCTACATTTATGGTAAGTGTACACAACTGTACTTTCTAACAAATACTAATTGACAGAAGTCATATTAATACAGTTTGGCATCATGTATGATTCAAGATAAAATATTCTGATACCATGTATGTAGCAAGGTTTTGGAATTAATGCAAATATGAACAGGCAATATTTGATGCTTAGAGGCACAGTAGGAGGTAACTGCAGAAACGCTTGGAGACGTCACTCTGCTGTAATGAGTTAAAACTTTGCTTTCAGTTGATGGAGACTGTTGAGATGTTAGTGCCTTTGCTGAGTGGGAGTGATGTGTTCCTTGACCTGCTTTACATCCTGTAACTGTTTTGCCAAGGTTTAGCCTATGCAAGTACTAATACTATGCTCATAGGCAGCAGGAGAGATGCAAGTATCTGTTATCCATTCAAAGTCTACACATGCTTTGCCCCTAGATAGTTTTCCCATAGATTTTGATGGTTACTGTTTGTTGTAGTGGAAAAGTTATGATAATGATCAAAAAAGACTGAAATTGGGTATTTGGGGTGGTGGTGAGGCTTAATGCCCAAAATTTCCAGCCAGGTAACAGTATGGCTTTCCAAGCTGGTATCTATAGCTAACAGTAGTTTGACTATACCTAGTGTGCTCTTGAAGCCGTACTACTTTCCCAGAATATAATGTTGGGTGAGGTAAACGTGTGTTGGCCTTAGCACAACATTGTGATAGAAGCAGTTTAAGTCCTAATTTATTATTTAGTGAAGTGCTTCGTAGTGAGTGGGCAGATACCAAAAAAGGTATTTTCATCCACAAACTGCAGGTCAAGAATGCAAACGATGCAACAGTAGTGAGGAAACAAAACAGCAGCATGTATTATCTGAATATTTTTCAGTGGCACATAGACTTCGATCAAATTAATGAGCATTGCAGCATTCCTAATGCAGTAAGTAGAACGTATGATGAACAGTTGTGTAACAGGTATACCTGGAGTTAAAGCTATGCAGCTAACTTGAAGATTCTGTTGCAGACTGCCCTTTGACAGTTTGTGCTTATTGTGTTGGTGGTAGGCATGTTGGGTTCAAGTAATTGAGTGATATTAATTTTTTTTTTCAGGACGCACAGTTGATTTTTAAAGGCTGCCCGGATCAAAGCACTGTCATGGTAAGGGCATCAGTTTTTGGTTTGCGCGAATCATGAAATTGAATCGTGTGCTGTCAGATGTTCACTATTTAGATTAAAAGTTGAGTGTTAAATAAGCAGGGTAATGGGTGCACACTTCAGTATGTGTTCGGATGGTCTTTCCACTGCCCTGCAGTTTTGAGTATAAAAGGATCATGGGTTGCAGTTGGAAGTACTCCAAAAGTCATGTCATTTATGTAAATGTAGATTTGTTCCAGTTAGATTCTCGGCTGGAGCTCCTTCTTCATGTCCTCCCTGCGGTAGAGTGACGGTTAAAGAAATGCAGGTAGGTGCATGCGTGAATGGGTGTTCCTTCTTTGAAGGTTGGGCATCGGGCTGGCACCTCAGCACCGTATAAAATCCACTGCCAATCATTCGCAGACCGGAGTTCCACTGTATCGACCCCCAACCGGGGAAAAGCCAAAAGACATTAGTTTATGTACTCAAATAATTTCTATTTTGCATGGCACCCCCACACACACACACACACACACACACACACACACACACACACACCCTTTCCTGCTTATGTCTCCATTCTCTGTTTGCCCATGTATTCTACTGATAAAAAAACACTCTGAGGAGGAGGCAAATGCTGGAGTTTGTTGCTGTCATTCAGCAGTATTTTTAAAAATCTTCTAATATTTTTGGATCAGAAGTGCAGTGCTTGCTACTCTGGACCTTTAGGCATGCATGTTTCTGCATGCTCTGTTTCTACACCTAGAGTACATGTTGTCTTTGACAAAGCTCATGCTCCCCATTATCTTCAGTTTGAGAGCTGCAGTTGCCTTTCTCCTTCCATAGTCTTCTCTCATTGGGACGTGCAGTTTCCTTCTGTGCTAGGTGAGCTAGAGTAAAGCCACTTTCTACTCTTCTAGCACGTTCGTCTGCAATCAGACTCTGCTTTTCCAATTGCTGATCAGGGACAGAAACTTTGCAATGGAACAAGCATTTACCCATGAACTTGTTTCTCCCATCTGGCCTACATGTATAGCATTTCTGTAGTTTCCTGCGAGTTTTAGGATGTCTGTATTTTCTGCATGCTGTGTGAAGCCATACCACAATTAGGCTAGCATTTTAGCTTCCTTTCCCCTGTTACAGTCACTGCTTTGTGTATTTCCTCTTATTGTCTGAGTACACACTGATCAGTCAATTTCATTGATGACCATCTTAGAACATATCCATGGTGTAAATTGGCAGTCGATTTCACTTATAGCAGCCTGTTTTATTTGTGCATCTGTCAGAGTAGTTTTTCTAGTGTGTGTTGGAGCACTGATTAGTCCAGTATCTGTTGGAGATCCAGGTATTGGTAACTTTTTTTAACCTAAAGAGTACTATTAGAAAGTTGCATTGGCGGAACATGTTTTTTGTAGAAGCAAAGCATTACTTTGTTTTACAATAAAAAATTGGTTGCTTTGATTATGATGAAGTAATTCTGCACATGTAAAATCATTGCTGTAGGAAAAAATGTTGAAAAACTGCACCACTTCAGGGAACCTGTTAAACATATAAAGGTGAAATATAAATTGCACAATGCCTGTGGAATGTTTCCCTTTCCCGTCAACTGATTTCTTTAACTTCCTTCCGAAATCATATGCGTTTAAAGTACAAAATAGTAATACAGGGTTATGGCGTTCAAGCTTCTTAAAGGCCAGCAGGTTTGTAAGATGGATTGTGGACCCTATAAACGTATTTGCTGGAGGGGAACCACCAGCTTTTGGTGGTATGTTTTTAAGTAGTCAGACGTGCAGCACCTTGTGGTGTTGCAATCTGGCTATTCGAAATTAGATCTCTTTGAAAGAGAACAGGCTGGCACATTTCCATGTGTTTCATTTCCCAACTCTGTGTTTTATCTGAGGAGTTTGACTTTGTTGTCATTTTAGTCCCCGACTTTGAGCAGTGTAGCAGTTTGCTTCACACCAAGTACATCATTCTCCTAATTTTGAGAAAAGATGAATCGGTTTCCTTGAGAAAGTCACTGATCTTCGTGTTTCACTGTTGTAGTCATCACACTAGGGTCATCTGCCTGCAGGTAGCCCTCAGTCGGCCCGAACACCAGAGTCTTGGGATTTCTGTGTCGAATGCTGTCGCTTATTCCATGACGTCAAGTCATCAGGGGTATAAAACATACAGCCGACGCCATTATATCAGTTTTTCTTGCCGTGCGGGAGCCCAAAGCAGACGCAGTTTGTAAGTGCCGTTTGGCCGCTACCTGAAATTTTCGTTTTTCGAGTTTCAAAACTGAAGTCTTCTAAAGCCAAGTACCCCGTTGGGGATCTTTTTTTTGTTTTTTTTTTTTTTGTGCTGTAACCAATGTCAGAAAAAGTTAACAATTGTCTTGCCTGTGGAAAGCAAATACCTCAGATTTTCATTCTTACTGTGTCACTTGTTTAGGCCCAAACCACAACGTTCCTCACTGTCAGTTTTGTGCCTTGTTTAACGCCCAAACTATTCATCAGGCTGTCGCTAAATTCTTTCACTCATTCTCCGTATTCTGAAATGGCTTCGATAAGCCATCCGACTACCGATCTCCTGAAAAAAATGTAAGGATAAAGACAGACCGCATGGGTCCAAAACTGCGGACAACCCTTCTGTTAAGCTAGTCACCAGTCTGCCGGTACACAGTGAGGTGCTTTCGCAGCCTCTGATGCCCGCTTCTACAGATTCGCAGGCCTCTACTGAGATCCATTCAGTCAGGTATGCCACGAGATGCCTCTTTGACTATGGAACCTGCGGATATCTCTACTTTGGATGGGTCCGGAGCCGCTGTGCAGGTACCAGATTCTGAGGGTGTTTGCAGACCTTCCGATGTTCGTATTAAACAGACTACTTTGTTTCTGACTAAAACTACTGAGTTTCTCAGGCCCGAAGTTCGCACTGCACCTAGGAAACAAGATGACCAAAGCGCATTCTCAAGCTCCCATGCCACAGAAACAAATGCTTGGAATGACTGAAGACCTTATTACTTCAATTAGGGGAAGCCAGCCTTCCCCCTCTAAAAGACAAAATTGATTTTCCTTCTGATTCTATGGACCATGAGTCCGATGAGACTGATCCCTCTGATTACCAGGACACATACCCTTATCTACCTATGAGGATTCAGATGCAGAGGATTCCATTCCCTCTGCCTCCCCTTGAAGTCTTTTCTTTTGGTGAAACCTTGCATACCTTTAGAGCATTTCCGCTGGGAATGCCAGGACTTTCCACAGTTCAAAAAGAGACAATTTTTAGATTTGCCTTAGCACAGGCCTCTAACTATATCCCCTGTCATGGATATTGTAGATGTCTTCATGGAATCCAGTCTTACTCCTGATACTTTACCACCAGCTCCTAGAAAGCCTGACGGGTACTACAGAGTACCTGACTCTCACAAATTTCTCTTTAAATATCCCACTGTGGATCCAGCGACCATTTCCCAGGGACCTAAAGGTATTAAGGCTACTACAGCCAAAAACCCTACCCCTTTGGACAGGGATTCTAGGGCTTTAGACAGATAGGGTAAGAAAGTATACACCTCTACAACTGTTGCCATCAGGGCTTTAAATTGCCAGTTTCACATGTTGAAGTACCAATAGCATATTATGGAACTAATTAAACAAAAAATGTTGATTCCTGATTGTACAGAAAATAGATTTGCAAGAGTTAATGCATACTGCAAACCAAGTTAGTAAATATACTTTGCACTGTGGCTTTGATGCATTAGAAGCGTCTTGCAGGGCTGCTGTCACTGGGTCTGTACTGAGAAGGCATGCTTGGCTGAAACAAATCTTGCCAGACCATGTCAAAGCAAAATTACTAGATGCTCCATTAAACCAAAAATGTTTGGCACAAAAGCAGAAGAAAGTTCTTAAGATGGAGGAAAAAGCTAAATCTATGCTAACTGTTAAAGATTTCTTACAGGTACAGCCATCTAGATTCAGTAGGCATTGGCCTTCTAAAAACTTGTCCTTTCCAGTCCCTACCAGACCTTCAGTCCAAACTCGGGGGCAACAGACCATGACGACTACAGTCTCAGGGTATGCAGAGATCTAAACAATGGAGTGCTCCCACCTCAAAATAGTGGTAAGCCACCCCCTTATGGAAAAAGTTCACAGTGACATAGCTATCATCCTTCCCAGCCATGCCCAAGTATGCACCTTAGGAGGAAAATTTGCCCTGCATGCAAAAAAACTGGAAGTACATTACCCAGGACTAATGGGTCCTAAACATTGTATTCCAGGAATACAGATTGTACTTCCACTCACTGCCATCCCCAAGCGGGTTGCCAGACCTTCCTCCAAACCAGTGGGCAGAGGCTCAAAAGCAAGTACTTTCTGTTCTCAATATCAGAGCTATTCAACCTGTTCCAGTAGAGCAAAGGGACAGGGTTTGTACTCCAGACTATTCCTGGTGCCCAGAAGAGAACTCTTTGCACCCTATCCTGGATCTGTCTATTCTCAGCACCTTCCTGGTGGTACCAAAATTCAGAATGCTTACACTCCAGCAGCTGCTTCCTATGCTAGCCAAGGACTCCTGGCTGGTTACCCTAAACTTAGAAGCTTATCTGCACATCCCCATAAGGGAATCTTGAAGGAAATATCTACATTTCAGGGCAGGATCTGTGCATGATTAGTTCTCTGCACTTCCCTTTGGCCTATCTACTGCATCCAGGGTATTCACAAAGGGCCTGGCTCCAGCCATTGCATACTGCAGGCAGAGAAATATTAAAATTTGCCCATAACTGGATGATTGCCTGATTCAGGTGGACAGTCAGGAATTGCTACTTCAGCACCTGATGTTTTGTAAAGAGACTCCTAACTTCTCTGGGATATACCATCAATGAAAATCACATCTGGTACCCAGCCAAAAGATTGTATTCCTGGGTGCAAGCTTGAACACAACTTCCCAGATGGCATTCCTCACTCCAGAAAAGCAGGTTTATTTGACAAGTTACTTCAAACTACTGGCCACCAAAACCCAGCTATCTGCAAGAAAAATACTGCAAGCCCTAGGGTTCGTGGTGTCATGCATTCTACTAATTCCATATGCAAGACTGCATATGAGGAAACTTCAATGGTACTTACAAAGTCTCTGGTGTCAACACTCTCAGGACCTGGAAACACTGATTCCTATCATTCCTTGTCTAAGGATGGAGTTCCTTTGATGGGCAGAGGCTTTCAACCACAACAAGGGACTCACTTTCACTCAAACCCTTGCTGTCCAAACCCTGACAACAGACTCATCAGACAATGCATGGGGGACTCGCATGGCAGGCAAATGCATTCAAGGCAAATGGAGCCCAGGATAAATTCACTTGCATATCAATCTAAAAGAAATGTTAGCTGTACAGAATGCACTGACGGCCTTCAAATACCTTGTCCTTCCAGGTTAACTCTTGATAAAGACAGACAACACCACGGTTGTTTGGTACATAAGTAGGGGGGAACTCATTCCTACTCACTCTGCAAGTTAGCCATGGCCTTGTGGAACACAGCCTTGGGCAGTCAAGTGCACCTGCAAGCTCAATTCCTGCCAGGCGAACAAAATTCACTGGCAGATGATTTGAGCAGAAATGTACTGGACCCACACGAGTGGAAACTGGAACCCAACTCATTGAAACTTCTAATACACAGGTGGGGGACACCAGAGGTAGACCTCTTTGATTCCACCCAAAACCATCAGTTGAGAAAATGTTGCACCAGAAATCCCCACAGCCAAGCACGGAAAGTGGATGCCCTATCCTTTACATGGGCAAACATCTCAATCTATGCCTTTCCCCCTCTGCCCCTCCTCTCAGAAGTATTACTCAAAATCAAACCGGGCAGGCCAAGAACAATCCTTATTGCTCCAGACTGGCCACACCAGCACTGGTACCCACTCCTACGCAGTCTGACAGCAGTGCTACCCTGGCACCTACATCAGACCCCTCTCTCTACTGTCCCAGCAGGAGGGAAAGATTTTGCATCCTCAGCTGCAAACCCTGAACCTTGCAGCCTGACTTATTCCCTGAATACACCACCAGCAACCCTCAGCAAACAGGTGCTGGATGTCATCCTTGAGGCCAGGAGGCCTAGTACTAGGAAATCCTATTCAGAAAAGTGGAAAAGATACTGTTCCTGGAGCCAGTCTCATGGAAAGGACATAGCCGTGCCCACCTTACCTCACATCCTAGATTACCTAGCAGAGCTACTCCACAAAGGCCGATCCTTCTCATCAGTTAAGATTCATGCCTCTGCCATCTCAGCTCATTACAGTACTGAGCCACCCCTCTTCTCTCACCCTCTGATCAAACAGTTCATGAGGAGCTAACAATTTAAGACACCCAAGGAGAGCTCTCACTCCTGCCTAGGACCTTAACTTTGTACTAGAGAAGCTCACACTTCCCCCTTTTGAGCCTGCTGCTATCTGGAGCATTTTCGCCTCTGGCCTCTGCTGAAAATTGGCTCGTTCCAAGTCTGACTTTCTCTGTTAACAAATATGAAATAAAATAAATACAGCAGAGTTAAATTTCCTCTTTTGGAAAACAGCCTTACTTCTAGCTATCCCTTCAGCAAGAAAAGTTAGAGTTACAGGCTGTTATGGCTGTGGAGCCCTTTATTATTTTCCATGAGGACAGGGATTTCCTCAGGACTAACCCATTATTTATGCCCAAGGAGGTATCCAGTGTGGTTTTAAACCAATTCATCCATTTACCAACCTTTTTCCCTAATCCTCAGAATAAAGGGGAAAGGAATCCTGCACTCCTTGGCTGTGCACAGACAGCTCAGGTTTTACCTTGACAGGACTAAGCCTTTCAGAAAAACTAACCAACTGCTAGTCAGCTTTGCTACAGGGGGCAGAGGACAAGGCCATTTCAAAGCAAACCATTTCCAAATGGCTAGCACACTGCATCCATTTTTACTACAAACACAATGGAAAACCTATCCCACAGGGGATCAAAACTCATTCCACTAGGGCTACCTCAACCTCTACAGCATTTCTCAGGGGAGTCCCTACCAGGAACATCCTGGAAGCTGCAACCTGGAGTTCTATACACACCTTCACCAAGCATCACCACTTACTTGTCTTTTCTGAATCCAGTGCTGGATTTGCCACAGCTGTCATGCAAGGCATACTAGCCAGCCCTAATATTTCTTGACTGCCTCCACTCTTCTTCAGCTTTGGGAATCAACCCAAGTGTGATGACTGCAACAGTGAAACATGAACATAGTACAGGTGTGTACACTTACAATAAATGTAGATGTTAGTGTATTCACTATTGCAGTCCTGGTTATCCTCCTTCCAGCCCCCTGACTTCTCTGTGCTTTCTAACTTTACTCTTTTTGGCGAGATCTTAAGGCGGTGGTATTTACTTTTTGCTGGAGGTGTTCCACGCCATGTAATTGCTTTCTATTTTGGGGGCTCCTGACATCTGGGGCAAGAAAAACTGATGTAATGGCGTCTGCTGCATGTTTTATACCCCTGATGGCCTGACGTCATGGAAGAAGTGACAGCATCTGCATAGATCTCAAGACTTTGGTATTGGTGCCGACTGAGGGCTACCTGCAGGCAGATATTCCAAGTGTGATGACTGCAACAGCGAATACACTCTAACATCTACATTATGGTAAGTGTACACAACTGTACTTAATTTCTACACCCCTCTGCAGATATTCGTGTTCAGTGGTTTTTTCTTTTGTGGGAAAGCCATGGTAGATTGAAAGTGTCAGTCTAGCTTTTAACAAAACAGTTTTATCTAAGGGAGTTGAGAATATTAGTTTTTGGACACAAACTCATAGGATGTCGTCTCTGCTCTTATTCCTCAGAATATTTGTTGTAATTTTGTCCTCTGCTGTTGAAACCTGTTGGTACTCTTAATGAAATTTTGTTGCAACTGATGTTCAGTTGGGCTGATTCCCATTTTCAGGAATGGCTTCTGGCGAAAAGCCCTGGCAAAAATGTTGTAGTGCTTGAAACGTGTTTTAAGCAGTAATAGACTATGTAGGATCTTGGATCCCGTACTATTTGTCTTAAATCTTGCATCACCTATCCTATTATGTTCTGATGCCCATTAGAATATTCATGGTTTGCAGATGGAAAGGTGATTTGCAGGTTGAAGTTGTCTAAACGTGAAGTGATATAAAACCAAAATGTCATGTGGCCCACAGTAATGGTCTTTTTAAAATATCGTCGTCGTTGAACGTCTACACAGTTTTAATATGTAAACGCCAAACATTCTGGTATGAATTATTTCTTTTCAGCCAGACATTTCTCAATCTTAATACACATCACACATTTAACTGTTTACAGTATTAACTGTATGTGCCCTTAATGTTTTATGAAGCAGTCATTTTCCATTCTTTCCCCTGAGCCACAGTATTTAAAAGGCTTTGATTTTCAGTGTGGCGATTCATGCTTAAACTGATTATTGCTAACCTTTCCCCAGAAGTTCACTTGAATACAGTTGAACTTCACCTACTCTCGTGTATGACAGCAGTTAAAAGAAAAAAGTTGATATACAGACTTCGAACTTGAGTCTTTAAATTTTCATTCCTGTTTAGATGCAGTTCTGAGAATGTACATAAGGTTTTACTGCAGGATAGAAAGTCAAATACAAGGAAATCTTGTGTTTCCAAATGGTAAAGATTCTCCTTTTGGTGTCCAAGAAAGAATTAAGGACCTTATATTAACAACAGTATTCTTAATAATTTGCTTTAGTTGTGGGGTGATCCTCAATGCTGGCCTGGCATTCTCTTGTATTAGAGTGCATCTGTTAGCCTTTTCTGCTTCCGTACTTCTGGATCCACAGCTTTCTTCTCAATTTGAGGTCATACATTTTTTGAAGGGCATTCCGTCTTGGGAATTAACTGTATCCTGGAAAAGCTTTCCTTATCTCCTTTGTAATGTCTGCTTCTAAAGTCTCGTACTTGGAAAAAGTGTTGCTGGTGGGATTCATTTCTGCTAAACTGGTATCAGAATTGCAAATCTTGATGGCTATCCTGCCCCTTCTCATTTTCCATCTAGACTGGGTTACTCTCTGAAGTAATCTGTTTACGTTCAAGGTTATTAGAGCTCTCCTTGAGTCATAGAATTAGCTTGCCAGGCTTTCCCTCTGAATAAGGGGGACAAGGATCCTACATTCCCTCGATGTGCATTGGCAGCTCAAGTTTTACTTCGACAAGAGCCTGTCTTTTTTTAATAAATCCGATCAGCATTTTGTACCTTTCCAGGACAAAACCGTTGGTGCTCCTATTTCTTTACTGTATCTAATTGGATATCCAAGGCTGTCTCATTTTTTTTTCCATGGTAAGCAACTTCTAGCTGCAGTTGAAGTGCATTCTACTAGAGCTGCTGCTTTTTCTGGTGCATGTTTCAAGGCTGTGGATTCTGTTCTTGAACCTGCTACATCATCCTCTTACAAAACATTAGAATGATTTCTCTAGAACTAGAGTAGGGTCTAATGTCCCTTTTTTTTCCATTCCTCAACGGATGGGTCTCAAGTCTGTCCTCTGTTCCGGCTTAGCTGCATTCACTCAAACTCTTGGATCAGACTGTTGAGTTCCTTCCTTTAGCCATAATGCTTCAGAACCCTGTAATAAGTCAGATCTTGTCTGTCGCTTCTGTGCTTCAGACATGGATTGCACTGTCTCAAGCTTTAAGGTTGTTTGTCGATCTTAATTTGTGAGTAGAAGTAGAAAATTCTTATTTCTTCTACATTTCACCGCTCCATTTTAATTATCAGTTTTATCTGCATACAGCTTTGAAGTTTTCCTACTAGTTTTTACCATTGTTGGAATTCCCTTTTTCTTTAAAGTTTCCTACCTGTTAATAGGGAATTTCTGGTATACAATTTCTGTTAAAAAAAAAAAAAAAAAAAAAAAAAAAAAGTTAAAATGGCTAATAAGCCAACCAGTTTCAAAAAGTGCACTTCCTGTGGGCATAAGATATCCAATTCCCACAGGGAATGCATGTTTGTTAGGGGTGGCCCACCTTAAAACCTCCTGTTAGATTTGGGTGGGTTTCAGTTCTTAGGCCTTGAGATATCACCACAATAAACTAGTTTTAAAAGGGTTTGCTTCCTCAATCTGCTTCTTCCACTGCTGCTGCTGTTTCAGGGGCTCAAACCTCCACAAAGAAACAAAAATCCTCTTTTTGAATCCTGGGAGCATGGAAAATGTTGTCCTGTCCTTTCTCTGAAACCTGGTCCATCCTTGGAGCCACCAGTTAAATCATTGAAAAGATTGGATCAGACATCGGGGACACCGAAATCTCCTAGGACTTGGAGCCCTCACTTTTCACCAGAGCCTATTTCCCCACTGTTTAGATCACCCTTCTCATAACAGACTGCGAAGAGAATGTTATGCTCCCCTTCCACATCGTCCTCTCTCAGATCCTCCTGGAGTCTATCTAAAGCAGCTGTGGATAGGGTAATGAGGAAGTTCCTCAGATTCAGATGGGGGTGTACTGCCATCTCCTATCAGGTGCATGAACCTCTGACCTGTCTCATCCACTTTATTCTCCTCCGATCTGTGCAGCGATTTCAGAGCCCTCAAATATGAGAGCTTCAAAGACTGGATGTGTTGGAGCAGAAAACAGCTAGGTCATTGTCTGACCATGTCCATGATTCAGTTGGTGATTCCCCCAGCTCAGGATGAGTCTGAGCCAAAACTTTGGCGCAGGATCTAGGGGAATGGGTTCAACTTGGAGGCTTTCAGAGCCATCACTTCGGTGCTGGATAGCTCTGGTCCAACTCCTCCTTTGCGGCAGGAGCCCAAGCTGAGTCAAGGCTCAGCAGTGCCTGGAGCTTTGGCTCCAGTGAAGCCCAGGAATAGCTTCTCCTGCTTCTCTCAGAGGTGGTTGAGAGGACTTTCTCTCATCTGATAGATCAGTCTACTCTCTATTTCATCAGGTAGTCACCCTCTACCATCTTCAGATCTAAGTTCCGAGTCTCATCAGTTTATCCTTCAGGGACAGCCCATTCAAGCTTCAGGCAGTTCCTCTGCAGGACCTTCCCCTCTTCTGATGCCTTTCCAGATCATCCCACTGAGATCCCCCAGAAGAGGTCATGCAAAAGGAGGTACACACAGATTCCCCTCAGGAATCTTTTAACCTAAGATGCTGACTTCAATAAAGGGGGGAGGGGTCCCCAAGGTCTCCACCACAAGCAGTTTCCTTGGGAGACATTCTGCAGATCCTTAGAAGTGGGTGCTCTTCCCAGGAAGAGTTACTGTTCCTAGAGTTCTTCAGGACCGCCCATCTGTCTTAAGGTTAACCCCCCCTCCAGTAGATGACCTCATAGACCTCTTGTTGAACCAGATACCATAGAGCCTATCCCATGTCACCCTGAAATATCTTGCTCTGCCCAATGACAGGCCTCATTGAAGTAAGGAGTTTCTGTGGATGCCATGGTTGTGGCAGCAGTGGCCACTAGGAAAGAGCTAGCAGAACAGAGCTTTTCCGTCTACTCTAACAGTGTCCAGGGAGATGGCCAGGTTGAGAAAGCACATTTATCCCTCAGTGACCTTTGCTGTCCAGTTGCTTAATTTGGCACAATTCACCAGATTACAGAGAAACTTGATTTAAAGATTTTTCCAAATGTTTTCCTGGGTCCATGTTGGTGGAGGAGCACAGACCGCTGTCTTCACAGCTGGCCGCCCTTCAGTCTGTTTACAAAACATCCATGAGGTTAATATCTCATACAGCTGAAGGTTCCACACAGGCGATGGGTTTTAGGCACAACTGTCAGGAGACATGCCTGGATGTGGTTTTGCGGAGCACTTTAAGTCTTCTTTCATCAGTGCTTCATAGGTTCATAGGATCATAGGTAGGTACTAGGCTATCGGCCCAAGGGCCTACATAAGCCTAGCCAACAGGGTTCCCTGGCTTTGATGGATCTTTCTTGTTTGGCTGAACAGTGAAAGAAAAACACTCCCGTAGTGAGCAAGACAGGAAGACCTTGTCTGCCATAGGAATGTTTTTCTACCCTGCAGAGAATTTTCTATGAGTCATTGTGGCGGTAAAAAGATGTGGTTCCGAAAGTCGTATGGTCTTTTCTAGGACTCAGAAGGGGAAACCTCTCCCAGAAGTTGCGTGTGGTTTAATGGAAGATGCCATCCTCGCTACAGCGGTAGCTCACAAAGCTAAGGGTTTCAGGATTTTTTGTTGGATAAACCGTGCCAGTGCACTGGAGACAGCTGGGAGGGCACTTAGCTCTGCACACAGAAGCCTGGGCGTCACTCACAAAAAAACACTTGGGTATGCAAAATTATATCAAGAGGTTGTTTAATTTCCATTATGCAAATCTCATTATCCAGTCAAAAAAGACTACCAATCTTCCATCCAATCAGTGGGACTTAGCAGCTTTAGAAATTCAAAAGCCACTAGAAGTGTCATCCAGGAGGTCCCACCAGACCAGAGAAGATTTGAAACTTGAGGTTCTTTTTGTGCCAAAGAAAATGGGACATGAGAACAGTTCTTGACCTCAACAAAGTGTCAGTTTGAAAAGAGCTCCCAAGTTCTGGATGGTCATGTTTCAGTCCATTGTACGTTTTCTGCAAGGCAGTTGGATGTGCTCTATCGATTTCCAGGACGCATACCATCACATCAAAATGGAGCGATACCTGCACTTTTGACTGGAGCTAGTAATTACCAGTTCAGAGCCCTGCCCTTTGGTCTCACCACAACCCCCAGGGTGTTCAAGTTTATGGCAGTGGTAGCAGCTCACCTGAAACTGATCACATTCAGTGTGTTTCCTTACCTAGACTTCTGGCTCTTCACAGCCACAACCAGACATCTCGAGAAGGCCAGGAACTACTTATTTCAATTATGTCTGTTTTTAGGAATCTCAGTTAATTATGTCAAGTCGTGTCTACAACCTGTTCAAGTCTTGGAGTTTATAGGAGCTTGCCTGGACACCACCACTCAGTTGGCCTTTCTTCCATCAAAGTGCAATCCATTGATTACAGGTTACAGATTTTCACACCTTTCTCCCCCAGGAATGACTGGTCCTTCAGATTTTAGGTTCAGTGGTGGGTGCTATAGCCTTGGTCCCATTGGCTTGATTACATATGCATGTTCTTCAGTGGGACTGCAGCTGTACAATGGTCAGTTCTTCTACAGCCTCTGTCCTGGCCGATAAACTTTCCCAGGGTTACAGGAATTCTGTAATTTCGTGGATAGTCCAATGAAATTTGTCAGGGAAGCTCCTTTGTGTTTCCACCCTCTGTAGCCACACTGACTATGGATGCTTCACATTTGGGATGGGGTATTTCTTTGAACAGCTGGCCCAAGACACCTGGTCCCCAGAAGAGACCAGTCTGCATATTAATGTCCTGGAGATGAGGGTGGTGCTCCTGCACTGAGGCCTTTCCCGGACTCCTTTCCTCTGGGGGCAATTCCTATACAAACCGACTGCATGTCATTAGTCTGGTACATCAGCAGATGGGAGGGGGGGGGCTGATCCCTATCCCCTTTGTCGAGAGGCAATAAGAGCGATCTCCTCCAACCACTTTATGGCAGTGCACATCCCAGAGAAATCCATCGTGCTAGCAGATCAACTCGACTCCATTCTGATGCATTGTAATGGTCTGTCAACCAGTTGGTAGAGGAGAATATTTTTTGTCAGTGGGGTCAACCTTGTGGCGATCTATTTATGCTTCCTACAAGTGTAGCAGGTTCTTTGCCTTAATCCCTTACACAGAGTTGCTCTAGTCCATGTTTGGCCCTCTGGTCTCCTTTGTTTATCACCCTTTAACTCTCTCACCAAATTTTTTCAGAAAACACTTCAGTTGAAGAACAAGGCTATCCTTATTGCTCCTTTTTGGCCTCCAAGTGTAGTTTCTCTTCCTGTGGTCTCTTCTGTATTCACCTTGGATTTTGGATCCTAGTTCAGATCTAATATTTCATCCCTTTGGGGGTGACACATCCAGACATTGCATGCCTTAAGTTGACAGGATGGTCTATCCAATTCCATTAATGTTTAGCCAGATCAGGCTTTCCTCCCTGGTCTGCCAGATTCTGCTGTCATTCCAAAAAGACTCCACTAGAAAAAGTTAAATGAGTAAATGGAAAAGATTTGCTTCTTGGGCCCATCAGAGTTGGACCCTTTCACTGCACCTGTTCTTGCTATACTAGATGACCTTGCTTTAGTTTTTCAAAAAGGGATTAGTTTTTCCACTGTTAAATTTCAGTGAGCAGAAATTTCAAACTATCATACTGGCTTATAATGCACCCCCCCCCCCCGCTTCTTCCAGACTGTTCAAAGCATTCTTTAAAAGTACGTTTTTGCTTAGACCTCCAGTTAAAGATCCTACTGCACCATGGGATTTTACGCTGTTACAGCAGAGTTTGACTCGGACCCACTCTGAGCCTTCGCTAAGCCTTTTCTCAAGTTTCCATCTTGAACAAATGGCTTTCTAGTGGCCATTACTTCAGCTAGGTGAGTTTCTGAACTCCAAGCACTCTACTTAAAATCCCCTTACTTGGTTTTCCACAGAGATGGCTGCATTACATACTACCTTTCTGCCCAAAGTAGCTTCATAGACAAATATCAATAGAGTCATCAGCTTACTTGTCTTCTCTAATTTTTCTAGCCAAGGTGAATACATGCTTCATCTCATGGTTGTGCATAAACCGCTTTGTTTTGATCTCCCTAAGACAAAGGATTTTAGAAAAAAACAGATCAGATGTTCATCTCCTTTGCCTCCAACAGGTTGCAGAAAACCATGCTCCAAAGTTTATTTAGCAAAGTGGTTAGAGTGGCCTAATGGTTAAGGTGTTTACCTTACAAACACAAGGTGCAGGGTTTGAGTCTCCAAGGGATAATTGGCTAGGCTTACAATGGCTCACAAGGGCATTTAGCCTAGTACTAACCTATGACTCTATGAACTGCACCTACAGACTCAAATAACATAAAGATGTTTATTTCGTCATGGTTAGGTGTTTCCTACATTTTAACACTAGTTTGGGGCTGTTTACAGGTTTTTAAATATTTTTATACATAGTCTGACCACAAGGGGTCTGGCATTTTGAAGTAGCTCTGATTGTCTGCCTCTAGGTATCCCATAATGCAGTACTTGTATATTTTTTATATTATTAATTTTTTTTTTTTTTTTTTTTACAGATCACGCAGGCCTCTTTCTTCCTAAAGCAGCTGTCACTGCATTGATTTTACATGCATACACTGCTGTCTTTCAGTTAGATGTAATTCGTGTTTCACTGTTGCAGTCATCACATTTGGGTTATCTGTTTGCAGTAGCCCTCAGTCTGCCTGATTATCAAAGTCTTGGGTTCTGTGTCATCTTCCGTGACGTCTGGTAGTCTTTGTATAAAGCATGCAGCCGACGCCATTACATCAGTCTTTCTTGCCGTGCGGTGCCTGAAGCAGAAGCTGTTCGCAAGTGCCGGTCGGCCAATTCCTGAAATTTTCGTTTTAGAGTTTCAGAACCAAAGTCTTCAACTAAAGCTAAGTTACCCCCGTTGGGGAAATTTTTTCTTGCTCTAAACCGATGTCAGTAAAAGTAAATAATTGTATTTCTTGTGGAAAGCAAATGCCTCAAAGATTTTCATTTGTACTGTATTCCTTGCCCTAGGTCCTGACCACGACGTACCTCGCTGTCGCTTTTGTTCCTTATTTAAACCACAAACTATTCGTCGTTTGTGCATTTTAGCTTTTAAATATTTTGGTGCTCGATTCAATTATCCAGATATGTCTTCAGTAAGCCATCCGACTAAAGACATTCCAAAAAAAACGCAGAGACCGGCAGTCTAGGTCCAAAGCTGCCGACGATGCTTCTCCTAAGCTAGTCGCCAGTTCACCAGTACTCAGTGAAGCGCTTTTGCAGCCCCTGATTCCCGCTACTACAGATTTGCAGGTCTCTACTAAGACCCATTCGGAGTCCGGTATGCCGCGAGATGCTTCAACTGTGGAACCTGCGGATGTCTCTACCTTGGACGGGTCTGGAGCCACTGTGCAGTCACCGGCTTCTGAGGGTGTATTCAGGCCTACTGATTTGCATATTAAACCAACGCCATCTTCTTCTAGGCCTAAAACTTGAACTATGCCTAGGAAACAGACGCCCTGACTGCATGGTCAGGCCTCTATGCCTAAAAAACAAATAAGAATGGCTGAAGACCTTATTACTTATCAGGGGAAGCCCCCCCCCCAAGAGGCTTAGGACTTAATTTACTTATGATACTATTGACCAGGATTCTGAAATTTGTCTCCTGATGACCAGTATTTACCCTTGTCTACCTATGAGGATTCTGATGCAGAGGACTCTATTCCCTCTGCTTCTTCCCCAGAGGATTTTTCTTTTGGTGAAACTTTGCATACTATTAGGGAGCATTTTCACTGGGAAAGCTAGGATTACTTTGATTCTAAAAAGAGGCTTAGAGATTTCTTACTCCTGCCCCAACACATGCCTTTAGCTATCCCTCTTGTGCAGGACATTGACACCTTTTCGGAATCTAGTTTGTCCCCTGACTCTCTACCTCCTGCTCCCAGAAAACCTAATAGATTTTACAGGGTTCCTGATTCTCACAAGTTCCTTTTTAAAAATCCTATTGCGGATCTTGAGACCATTTCACAGGAACCCAAGGGCATTAAGGCTACTATTGCCAAAAATCCTACCCCCTCTGATAGAGAATCCAGCACCATGGATAGATGGGCTAAGAAGGTATACACCTCTGCAACCTTGGCCATCAGGGCCTTAAATTGCCAGTTTCATATGTTAAAGTATTAGCAGCATATTATTGGATTGGTTAAACAGAAAATTATGTTGATTCCTGATTGTGCTGAAAATAAGGATTTAATGCAGTCTGCTGAACAGGTTGGAAAATGTACTTTGCAATGTGGTTTTGATTCACTAGAACATCTTCCAGGGCTGCTGTCACCGGGTCTGTACTTAGAAGGCATGCTTGGCTTAAGGAGCAGTCTTTGCCAGATCATGTTAAAACTAAATTGTTGGATGCTCCTGTAAGTCAGGACCGCCTGTTTGGCGACAAAGTAGTAGAAGTACTTAAAAAGATGGAGGAAAAAGCTAAATCTATGCAAACTGTTAAAGATTTCTTACAAGTACAGCCTCCTAGATTTAGTCTGCATTGGCCCTCAAAAAATTGGTCCTTTCCTGTCTCTTCCAAGCCTTCTCAGTTCAAACCCAGAGCCAGAACACCCAGGTTTCAGTCCCAGGGTATGCACAGGACTAAGCAGTGAGGGGCTCACACTTCCAAATCATGGAGTAGTAAGACTCCCTCCTATGGTAAGGTGTCTCAATGACTTAACTTTAAAACTTCCAAGAACTTCTCAACTGACTGCTCCTTTAGGGGGAAAGATTGCTCTGCAAGCAAAAAAACTGGGAATTCATTACCCAGGATGAATGGGTTTTAAACCTAGTTTCCAAAGGATACAGACTTCATTTCCACACGTTACCAACCCCAAACGGTTGGTCAGATCTACCCCCAAGTCAGTGGGCAGAGGCTCTAAAGCAAGTACTCTCTCAAGATTAAAGGATATTCAGACTGTACCAGAAGAGGAAAAGGGACAAGGTTTCTACTCGGGACTTTTCCTGGTACCCAGAAAAGGCAACTCATGGCGTCCTATCCTGGACCTGTCTGTCCTAAACACCTTTTTGGTGATTCCAAAAGTCAAGATGCTATCTCTACAGTTGCTTCCCATGATAGGCAAAGATGCCTGGTTGGCAACACAGGATTTAAAGGAAGCCTACCTGCACATCCCAATCAGGGAGTCTTGCAGAAAATACCTACGCCTCAAAGCAGGCTGCATGCACTATCAGTTCTCTGCACTCCCCTTAGGATTATCTACTGCACCCAGGGTATTAAAGTGCCTAGCTCCAGTCATTGCATTTTGCAGGTAAAGAAAAATTCAAATATACCCATACTTGAACGATTGTCTAATTCAGGCAGAAAGCCGGGACATACTTTTGAATCATCTGGCATTTGTACAAATGGTGTTAACTTTTCTGGGGTACACCATAATTGAAAAGAAGTCACATGTGGTACCCTGTCAAAAAATTATATTCCTGGGTGCAAGCTTCAACACAACTTCCCAGATAACTTTCCTCATGGCAGAGAAACATTCATTTGATAACTTAATTCAAATTAGTGGCCACAAAAACCCTGCTATCTGCAAGGCAAATACTGCAAACCTTGGGGTTCATGGCCTCATGCATTCTACTAATTCCACATGCAAGACTGCACATGAGGAAACTACAATGGTATCTATAAAGTCTATGGTGTCAACATTCTCACGACTTAGAAGCAATGATTCCTATACCTTACCTGTGGTTAGAAATCCTTTGGTGGGCAGAGGACTGACACCAAACAAGGGACTACCATTCACTCTACCCCCTGCCACCAAAACCAACGCATCAGACTATGCATATGAAGTGCATTTAGGGCAAATGGAACCCAAGTCAAATGAACCAGCATATCAATCAAAAATAAATGTTAGCTGTACAGATTGCTCTGACAGCCTTCAATGACCACATTCTTCCAGGACAGTTAATGGTAGACTGACAACACCACTGTCATGTGGTACATAAACAAGCAGGGGCGGTACCCATTCTTACCCCCTCTGCAGACTAACCATGTATGTGTATTATATATCTAGATATATATATATATATATATATATATCTATACACATAGATATAGACATGTATAGAGAGAGAGGTAGGTTGAGGTAGATATATGTATGTATATAGATATATAGATAAATGTACATATGTATATAGATACATAGATGTACATAGATATATAGATACATGTACATGTGTATAGATATATAGATATATGTATATAAATGTACAGATATATAGATATATGTATATAGATGTATAGATAAATGTATATAGATGGATGTATAGATATATGTATAGATGTATATAGATGTATGCGTATAGATATATGTATATATGTATGTAGATGTCAGCGTATAGATATACGTATATATGTATATAGATGTATCCGTACACATGTATAGATAAGTATATAGATGTATGCATATAGATATATAGATATGTATATAGATGTATGCATATAGATATAGATAGATGTATATAGATGTATGCATATAGATATAGATGTATATAGATAGATGTATGCATATAGATACATGTAGATGTATGCATATAGATGTATATAGATATGAGTATATAGATGTATGCATGTAGATATATATAGATGTATGTAGATCTATGCATATAGATATATGTAGATGTATGCATATAGATATATATAGATGTATGCATATATAGATGTGTGTGTATATATATATATATATATATATGTGTGTGTGTATATATATATATATATATATATATATATATATACACACACACACACATATATATGCATATACAGATATATAGATATATATATTTCTTGTGGAAAATAAATGCCTCAAAGATTTTCATTTGTACTGTTCAACACCTAGGTCCTGACCACGGCGTACCTCGCTGTCGCTTTTGTTCCTTATTAAACCACAAACTATTCTCGTTTGTGCATTGCTTTAAATATTTTTAGTGCTCGGTTAATTATCCAGATGTGTCTTCAAAGTAAGCCATCCGACTAAAGACATTCCAAAAAAGCATGAGACCGGCAGTCTGATTAAAGCTGCCAGCCGATGCTTCTCTAAACTGATCGCCAGTTCACCAGTACTCGGTGAAGGCGCTTTTGCAGCCCCTGATTCCGCTACTACAGGTTGCGGAAGAATTCTACTAAGGCCCATTCGAATCGTGTCTTGGCAGATGCTTCAACGCTGTGGAACCTGCGGATGTCTCTACCTTGAGCGGGTCTGGAGCCACTGTGCAGTCACCGGCTTCTGAGGGTGTATTCAGGCCTACTGATTTACATATTAAATAGCATACATCTTCTTCTAGGCCTAAAACTTGAACTATGCCTAGAGCAAGGCCCTTCTATTGCATGGTCAGGCCTCTATACCTAAAAACAAATAAGAATGGCGAAGACCTTATTGCTTATCAGAAGCCCCCCCAGAGGCTTAGGACTTAATTTACTTATGATACTATTGACCAGGATTCTGAGGGTGTCTCCTGATGACCAGTATTTACCCTTGTCTACCTATGAGGATTCTGATGGGAGGACTCTATTCCCTCTGCTTCTTCCCAGAGGATTTTTCTTTTAGTGAAGGCTTTGCATACTATTAGGGAGCATTTCACTGGGAAAGCTAGGATTACTTTGATTCTAAAAGAAACTTAGAAGTTTCTTACTCCCTGCCCCAACACGCACTAGCTATCCCTCTTGTGCAGGACATTGACACCTTTGAATCTGGTTGTCCCCTGACTCTCCTCCTGCTCCCAGAAAACCCTAATAGATTTTACAGGGTTCCTGATTCTCCTGGGGTTCTTTAAAAATCCTATTGCGGATCTTGAGACCATTTCACAGGAACCCAAGGGCAAGGCTAC